>NC_091143.1:42420738-42720738 GCF_041381155.1 Argopecten irradians
GTCTGGTGATCTAGGATAGAGACAGATACAGGGCTATGTAAAGTGAACAAGTCTTATCGAGAGATAAAATTAAGCCAGGATATTGGAGAAAAACCATCGAGTATGTTTCAAAATCCTGAAAACTGCCGTCCACCTCCACATCAGGTTTATTCGAACATCAAAGGAGAAAGACCTCGCGCGAACAGTCACTAATTTTCGTACCCAAAGACCAAAAACCACTTGGCCATTCCCAAAAAAAATGTTTTCATTAAAAACTGACATGTGAAAAAAATATTCAATTGAAGCCTGTTTTGGGTTCGAGTCTGACGCAGTGATAGTCAACTACCGCACGAGATGATAAGGACCGAGTGCGGAAAGCTCAAGACGACCCGCGTTATTTATGTAAACATTTTATTTTAAAATATTCAGAAGATGATGATGAAGTGTAGTAGTAAAAAACTTTTTTGAGCATTTCACTCTACAAAATTATCATTATTCGATCGTTTATATTCCGTATTTTTTTTAATTAAAAGGTGTTTATCGAAAAGGAACATGTTGTGGGGTTTTTTATCATCAAACGGAGATATTTTCCATGGAATTAATGGTTGACTTTAATAAAAAGAAAAACAAGGTATACAAGCTGACTAATGCTACAACAAATTGTTTTCTCATAATTTTACAATGAGTAGATTGATTGATTTTCACAATAAATAACCGATGTGTTCTTGGCTACATTTTTTCCCAACATTTTTGTTACCATATTATAATCAGTGTATGTATGGCTGATCTACGTACATGATGAAAAGTACATCGATTAGTAATATTTACATGATGAATTTGTAACATTTCTAGTGTGTGAAATAACCTTTAGTAATAATCTAGTAATTCAAATGGACACAATATAATTGTTTTTTTCTTAACAAACACCCTGAACATGGATTAGG
The DNA here is from genome assembly GCF_041381155.1 of Argopecten irradians. Classification (NCBI taxonomy): domain Eukaryota; kingdom Metazoa; phylum Mollusca; class Bivalvia; order Pectinida; family Pectinidae; genus Argopecten; species Argopecten irradians. The sequence continues at coordinate 42,421,662 of NC_091143.1, forward strand.
TTCAATTTTAAAAATTTTACAGTCGTCGCTCGTCCCGAAACTTGGAGACCTCAAAGGCATCTGCAAATTAATTATTTAATATACATGTTTTAACCATTTTCGGTCGTATGAATCATACACTACATGGTGTACATGTATAATGACAAATATAAGATTTAGACCTGTTAAAAAACGTATTGTGGTAGACAACAGGTCCATACCAATGTTTTTTCCATAACAGAAGGTCTAGCTCGTAACTTTTCAACAAGTGAACATCACATTGTGGAATATATTCTATATTCAACCAAAACCCAACCACCTCATGTAAACCTGTATATCTATAATCGTAACTAATTTCAGGGGGGGGGTTGTGGGGGGGTGGGGGGGGGGGGGGGGGGGTGGGGGGGGGGAGATCTGCGTAGGTGGTTGCTGGTGGATGTATCTTGATGTGTGGGGATTTTCTATTCTGTTCCGATGGGTTGCAACGTAAAACTGTAAGATACGCATAGCGCAGCGAGTCTCTTGTGGAACACATGTTCTGAATAAATGAAGCGCAGAGAGATGCAGTCTCGAACTCTGCGATCTCTTTTGGAAGGGATGGAGCGTAACAGAGGGTCAAGGTGTTGCGTCATATTAGAAGTAACCAAAGTATCGTACGCATGTACGGTAATTCAACAGTTTCGTCTATTTTATAAGTATACAGCTCTGTCACACATACCGAAACATGGGACGTCATGCGATCTTAGGTATGACGCGGAGATTAGGCATATGTACGAAGTTAAGAGTGGAGTAGGGATTATCTTGTCTGAATCATGGGCAGAGACACTCTACTAGTCACGCACGAGGTGTAGATTCTGTCACTTGATAGTTACCAGCTAGAAACACTCGAATGAATCTTGGACCAAACATTGCTGTAGACTTAATATATGTTTTTTTTTTAGGTGGAGTCGCGGGCTGCGCTTGTAGATTTCTCGTTTCATGTATGGGTGCGCGTTTGGCGTATAGATGAGTAGAGAGATGTCCCCTTATCATTAACATTGCCTAGTTGTCATAGATCCTACCCCCCCTAGTTTATTGTAATCGGCTCACTCCCACATAAATAATCCACAGTCTATTCGTGTTAGCAGATGTCATTGTACTATTTATGCGTGTGTGTAGAGAGGGGGAGCGCGACGATGAGTGGCAGTGATCTTTGAGCGAGGAGGGGGGTCGCGGTACTTGGAGATAGGTAAAGAGAGGAAGGAGAGTGCAGAGTGAGACGAGGTTTTTGAGTCTATGTTGTCTCTTAATATCCTAATCAGTTTTGGAGTATGTGTTAAGTGTGGGAGACTAGGATTAGTAGCTGGTTGTATCGATTGATGGTGAACTTTTTATTTATATTTCAGTGAGATTATTGGGTGAGCGAGCGACGTGTGTATTTTTGTGTGAGTAGGGTTGTATTTCGATGTGTTCACTATGTGTTGTTAAAATTGTTTTGTCATAGAGATGATATTCATGTCAGTGGTAGGATGATTTAGAGTGGTTTCATTTAGATTATTGTAGAGTCATAGGTTATTATGATACATATTAAGGCACATTATTATTTATACTGCACAACACGTCATTGATATGTTTTGACAGTGTTGTATGGGGGTAGAGTTACATTGTAGTTGTTATGTGTAAACTCATGGGGTTTTTGAGTTGTAGGTTTTTCAATGTAGCACACGGGGATTGGAGAGGTTGAGTGTGTATGCAGGTCATGGAGAAGGTGGAGTAGACGGAGGTGGAAGGGTGTGTTTGATGAGCGTTGTATGGACAAGTGGTTTGTGAGTTACAAGGAGGGGGGGTAACATGTATAAAGGAGTGTAGTGCTTATTAAAAGGAACTTGGTACCCGTTGTAAAAAGGGTAGAGAGGATGTGTTTGAGTGATTATGTTGTATTGTTTAATGATTTTTTTTTGGTTTTTTAATTGGGTGATTGGGTAGTATGTTTTTTACAGGTTTAATATATTGTTTTATTTGGAAAGAAGATTATTTTTAGGGAGGAACGCATCTTTTTTGTTATGGAGGAAAGAAATATAAATAATGTTTAGTATCCGATATTTATTTTGTTAGTACGTGGGCCAATTTTTACTTTATTTGAGTTTGAATTCGCCAAATTCGAAGGGCGTCCAGAACGCGTGTTTTCAACCGGAAATCAACACCGTAGAGATAAAGACCTTCCCAAGTGAATTTTTGCCATCGGGGGAACAATAGACTGGTTCGCCTTCCCTATGTTCTCTACTCTCCGCCAGGATGCGCTCCGCCACTAGGACCGGTAGCGGTAACCATGATGATTTTTTTGATGGGTCAATCTACAAATCCGGTTCGCTGTACACTTTTTTTATGACGTGGGAAATCCCTTACGCACGCAGCGACGGATCTTAACGTAAAGAATAAATAATTATATTGAACGATAATATAACAAAATTAAATAAGACTTAAGTTTTTAATCATTTCGTGCTAACAGTTTAGTGTGTTCATAGGAACGACCGTTAATGACGGTATTTTTCTCTTAAACGGAGTTAGCCGTCTCCATGAAGCCATACATGCGCTATGAAAATGATGCTCACTGCTCTGGAGTTGGAATAGACTGGTTCCCTTCCCCTTAGTTCTCTACTCCCACCAGGCTAACGCACCGCTCACTAGGGACCGGAAGCTGGGTACCCATGACGATTTTTTTTGATTCGGTCAAATGCTACATATATATATAAATCCGGTTTCGCTTGGCATCACTTTTTTTTAGGCGGTGGAAACCCCTTTACTGCACGAGAGCGAAGACGGAATCTTATCGTAAAGAATAAATAATTTATTTGAACGATATATATAACAAAAGTAAATAAGATCTTAAGTTTATTAAATTCATTTCGTTCATAACAGAGTTTAGAGTTGTTCATATGAACGACGTGTAATGACGTTATTTTCTCTTAACGGAAAGTAGCCGTCTCCATGATGACATGATCAATGCGCAGAAATGTATCCGCCATAATTTCTACTCATGGAGTTGGAATTCCCACTCAAGATGGCTAGCTCGCTACCGGGTTCCTCAGGGAAGCATACGCAAGGGAGGTAACTGATGCGGGAACCAGTCTAGAGTTGGAATTCTCACTCAAGATGGCTACTCGCTACCGTCCACAGAGAAGCGTATGACAAGGAGGTAACTGAGGCGGGAACCAGTCTACGGGGAACAGGGACATAAAAAGTTGATTTCGCAAAAGTAGAAAAATAAAATAACAAGAATTTTGGCTGTGAACACTAAAAAAAAATCATTCTGATTTTCGGAGACAGTTGTGAGTCCTTTATAATTTAGTATAAAATATGAAAGTAAATTAAGGCTTATCACCATGTGGTGAAAAGACGTTTTTCTGTGTGTGTTGTGTGTTGTGTGGTGTTGTGTTTTCCTTTTTTTTGTGGTGGGGGGGGGGGGGGGGGGGGGGGGGGGGGGGGTACATGTTTCCGCTATTGTTTTGGTTCTGTTTATTATTATTAGGGCTTTTCACCATTTTGGTTAAAGACCTCAGTTTTTGTTCTGTTTTTTATTAATACTAATATTATTCTTACAAAAGGCGAACCGATACATACCATTAATATAGAGCAGTGTCTTCATTAGGTATAGATATACGTTTTCGTTTTTAAAAATCACATAACAGTGGATATAAAAATTATGACAATTTAATAAGAGTGAAAGCGAACCGAGTTTTTAATAATATGCGTGCCCCTGTGTTTTATTGGCAGAGGTGACCCCAAGGTTGGCAAGTTTTTACGGACTCGACAAAGTAGTTACAGACTTGCAAGTTTTAACACATAGATTCATAGAAATTTAACTGAAGAAAAACAGACAAAACTAGAATGTTAAATGACCCAATAAAGTTACAATAATATAAGACCACGATCGAGAGCATCGTGTTTAGCGATTAGGCCAAGACAACACCCTAGCATTGTCGGCGTATATTGGTATTTGCAAATTTAATTATGTAGATCTAGATTAGAACGAAAATTTATTATAATATGTCCAGTAATATACTGGTTGATACAATTTACCCACCCATCCATAACAATGCACACAAATCCAACCGATTGTCCATTAAATATAAAAGCCACCCCAAAAAAACTGAAGCTGCTAATCGTTAAATGCGAGGATATGAGATGAAGAGGTATTAGCCGATCCAGTCATCGGTGGTTCCCTGTCGACAAAAAACAAACCAAAATAAAACAAGTATTGTAAGAAATTAGTGAACTGTGTACAGTGGCCGTAGGAAGGCTGTTGGGGCAGGGGGGGGTGGGCTGAAAATAGGTTGGGACAGAAAATACAGGATATGCCCCCCCCCCCCCCCCGATTTCCAGGACAGGGGGGGGGGCAAACATGTCATTTTTGTTCCCCGCCTCATTTTTTCGCCGGACTAGGAATTTTCTAAAACATTTTTCGTACTTCATTCTAGAAAAAATAAAAAATTTTCCGCTGCGCGGCGGCATATGTCCTAAAAACGTTCAAGCACATAATGTTCAAACCTTAAATAGGAAAAATACAATACACACGAACTACTAGAGTAGCCTATTACTGTCCATCAAGGGATACTATGTACTTATTAAAAAAATGTCTCTTAAAAGATCAATCTGTTTTATGGTCTTAGCGAAACAATTTATTCCCATTTATTTGTATGTTACCCAACAATGTCGTGATGATGGAGTTGTGAAAGCCGCGGTGTATTCAGATCGGTAGTAGGGTTGCATAATTGTTATGAACGACACAATAATCCATTTGCATAAATGGCAGTGTAGCTTTTAAATCAGAGACGATATTTCCCAATTGTTTTTTTTTTTTAAGGAACTCTTTGATAAACAATAATAAATTACATATCGAAAGGAACTCATCTCAGCCAGTTCTAAATATCTTAGTAATTTTTTCCCCGTTGGGGAGGACCCTTGCGGACCCCCTTACGACCAAATTATCGGCGTCCTTTCTCGAGAGCGCCTCCGCAAAAATATCATTCAAAAGTCAATTGGGTGGTAGGAGAGGAGAGAGGGGGTGGAGGAGAGAGGAGAGTGGGTAAAGGGGGGGGGGGGTGTGGAGTGGTGTGGGTGAGCTTAAAGACTGCATTTTAAGCCAATCAAAAATCGTATATATTTATTTTCCCGGGGAGAATGGCCCCGGAACCTCCCAAAACTACACAAATTCATCGACTGCTATTCTGCGCGGTACTCACCTCTAGTCATAAAAATAAAATCAATACAATATATATTACGATTGATAAAATATAAACTCACACTCATAAACCCTTCTCTAAAAATAACAACTAATTAATGTGTTGACAATTCTCTACAATACAAATAAAATTGAAGTGACTTATTAGCCGACACCTCACATCTCTTCAAGTTCTTCCTACATCTTCCATACCTACGCCACTGTCCATGTACTTCTGGTAATAGCGCTGCAAACTTTCATCTCCAGGGTTCATTAAATATACAGCAGGAGTGGTATTCTAAAACGAAGCAAATTGCCCCTGTTATATACACCGTTTTTCAACTCAAAGCGAAACGCTTGTCTTTGTATGATCAACGAGAAAAAATCATTCCTACTAAACCGAATGAGTGAGTACTTCCTATTTGACTACCGCGTGGGAAATATGTAACCTAACAGGTCATTCCGCGTGACATTGCGATGAAACAGATCTCACTGAGTAAAATCAGTCGCGTTGAGGACCATCTGAGACTTAACGCCGTTATTTAATCCATTTTCACCTCCACACTAAACTGTTCGCACGCTTCACCCTTGCAAACAATGTTTATGAGGGAATCACAGTCATCCAAACCCAATTAATTAACGCTAACAAAATATTTGACACATAACATTAACCTAAAAGAACCACTTAAACATCCCTACTTCATAATTCGTGACAAATCAGAAATATAATAAACTTCCATACCTTAGCACATACTATTACAGGAGATATTTCATACTAATCCGGTATAGAGATCCTGTGCCCGACTAATGTTGACATTAGTGCAGAAAATGCATTGTATATCTTAATATTGTACCGCTTTCTTTGTTGACATTTAAAATACCTTAAGATTAAACTTAACCCGCGAAGGTCGTCCAGAACGCTTGTTTTCAATTGGAATAAACCACCAGAAGATGATAAAGACCTTCCAAGTATGGCAGAAGTGAATTTCTAGAAAATCGGGAGAAACAGACATTTGCCACGTCTATATTTTTATTAAGTGGGGAGCCCCATTTTTTGACCATGCATAAACAATTAAAAATAAAATATATTCTGAATATTGGTACACCAATATGGAGGGTTTGATATAAGTTTAAATTTTTAATAACAAAAAAAAATAAACATAACAAAAATGGGTTAAGATAATTACAATTCTGGCTCCTCCGATAGTGCGTTTTGACCGTCAGAAATGCTAGCTTACTTGAAGGAAAATCCATGGCGCGGTTTTAGGCAAAAATATTGAAAAATCCACCTAATCGACCTATGAAAAAAATTGGCTTATTTTGCCATTGTGATAGAAGTGCTCAATTTAAGGTAGGTCTTAAGAAAAAAATATGATACAATTTTCAGCAATTTTTGGGCTAAAAAACAATGATATATATTTAGCTATATTTTCAGGGTATTATTTTTGTTGTTACAATGGTATTCACAATGCATGAATGTTTAAGCGCACAAATATGGCCAAATCTGTATCAAAATATCAAATTGTAATTGTTAAAAGTTGTGCTGATTAATTATATATATACTTTTTGTACAGGTATTTTTTACAGTTAAATGACTATATCTATATTATCTAAGGCATGCGCCTTAAAATTTCATAGATTGTCCAAATCTACTGTTTTCTGCTACCTTATACTGCATGGAAAAAGAGTTTTCGAAGGAAGTGCATTGTCGGTTGTAAATAAGCAGCGCCTCTGTTCATTATAGCTGGGAACCTCAAGAAAACAGGGTCATAGACAGGGAGAAATCATGATTTTCACATGGGATGGGTAAGGGGAGGTAATTGGCTTATTTGCTCATTTTCATGGCATGTATACATGCTTATTCTTACATGTTAAATAATTTTGGCTAAAATTCATTTTTGCTTTCATTTGTTTGAAAACTAACTCATTATTAAACTTATTGGATGTTATACAACCCATATTGAATGAATTCTGATTATTTTAACTTGATTTATTGCCCGGTATCCATGGAAACTTAGAGCAATAGTGTTATAAACTTTGTGATTTTCTCTGTAAAAACACTATTGTAACCGTAACTTGTCTTGATCTCAAAAATTGCATGTATTTGTCAAAAATATGAGTGTGCGGCAAGGCCGGTATTGTCTATTATTACCAATTTCTTAATTATATGAAAGTGGAAAAAAGAGTCTATTTTTGATAAAATAGGGGTGGCGGAGACTTTTACAGATTATTCATGAAAATGCTTATTTCCAGGGTAAGAATACAAAACCATAATGTCATATTCATGAAATTTCCAAATCCTTGATGTCATGTCATTATTTAGATATCAGAATCAGTTTATCTGTTGCAGAGCAACAGTATAAGTAGGGTTTCTGACCTTATTTGTGACGTCATTGAATATTTATGACGTCATAGATACACACTGATAATGCCATGGTTACTGATGACGTCATAGTAATTATGACGTCATACAGCAGGGTCAATATTGATGAAATCCTTGTTTTTTCCACTGCATGTCATAGAGAGAATCTCAAAATAACACATTCAATATTCAAATCCATTTTATTTCAGTAAATGACAGAGTTTATAGGACTTTTAATTTTTTAAAATTACCTCCCCTTGTTGCTTGTTTGAGAGAAAATCAATCAAAATGTACCAAGAAACAGCCTGTTAACCATGTCATTTTGTTCGGTCTATATTTTTATTAATTGGGGAGCCCTGTTTTGAGCCATGCATGAGCCATGCATAAAAATTAAAAAAAATATATTCTGAAATTGGTAACATCCAATATGGAGGGTTTGATATAAGTTTCATTTTTTTTCAAAAAATAAACATAACAAAAATGGGTTAGAGATTACAATTCTGGGCTCCTCCGGAAGTGCGTCTTGACCGGAAATGCTAGCTTTACTTGAAGGAAAATCCATGGCGCGGGTTTAGGCAAAAATATTGAAAAATCCACCTAATCGACCTATGAAATAAATTGGCTTATTTTGCCATTGTGATAGAAGTGCTCAATTTTGAGTGTAGGTCTTAAGAAAAAAATTGAGTACAATTTTCTGCAATTTTGGGGCTATAAAATCATGATATTTTGCAATTTTTCAGGTATTTTTTTGTTGTTACCATGGAATTCACATGCATGAATAAGCAGAATATGGCCAAATCTGTATCAAAATATCAAATTGTAATTGTAAAAGTTGTGCTGATTAATTATATATTTACTTTTGTTACAGGTATTTTTTACAGTTAAATGACTATATCTATAATTTCTAAAGGCATTGCGCCTTAATGTTCATAGATTGTCCAAATCTACTGTTTTTCTGCTACCTAAAATCGTCTTTCTACAAATAGGGACACAAAAAGTTGTTTTTCTCCAAAAGTAAGTAAGTTTACACTACATTAATTTTGCTGGAACACTTAAAAAATCGTTCTAATTTCAGAACAATTGGAATTATGAAGAAACCTCTTACAGTATTTTTAGGGCTTTTCACCAATTTGTGAAAAGACCTATTGTGTTTTTGTTTCTGATTTTTATTATTATTATCATTAGGTTTTATTATTCTGACTAACACTATTTGTAAACTGGTGTCCAAAAGCATCTTCAAAATGGTATCAGAGGTATGCCTATTGTTTTTGGTCTTATTGATAATTATTCTTATTGTTATATTGTATGGCATGTAGTTGAGAGGTGACCGCAACATTTTTAAGTAGGTCCAAAATCCAAGGAATGGCCGCCATGACGATCATACCTAAAAAGTTTAAAACAGCCCATAACTCAAAAACCCTTTAAGATACAGCAAAATATTTTTGATGTTTTATGTAGATCATATATAATAGGACTAAACTTTTATTCAATTAAGACAATTAGGTCAAAGGTCAAACAAAAAGCTCGCTAATGAGGGTCAAAGTTCACAAATTTTTAATTTTTTGATTTATGCGATAATTTCTTTTTACATATCGATGCAGAATGTCATTCTGATGAGAATTTGGTATCTTTTATTTTTCGGTAGCACTTCCGGTTAATGCTGTATGCCATTTTGAACATTCCTTTGATCTTTGCGGAAATTCCCGCCAAAATGTTTAACATTATATATTGTCGAACTGAATGACTAATATAGTCTACAATTGCTATAGAAAAGACCCCTCTAATATTCTCTAACGTTTGATATTATTTTTCATCTTCATCAAAAAAACAAAATGGCCGCTATGACTCATATCTTAAAAATTTAAAAATGCTTATAACTCACTAACAGTTTCTTTTCACAGAGTTCATCCAATAAAATTTTTTGCAGATAATCTTAAGTCGTAAAACTTTTTTCTCCTCTACATGTTATTACAAAAAATGGCAACTTCCGTTTTTTCGGTAAGGGTCAAATGTTAAAGTTCCTGTTTTTTAACAATAAAACTTGAAAACTTTTTTCTCCTGAAGTTCTGTAAGTCTATGGATCTTCAGGTGTTTCATATATAAGATGTCCAGGGGATGGGCTGATGACGTCAGATATTAGGATGGACCTTGACCCATATTCAAAGTCACATGAGTCCATATATGTTCAAATCTTTAAATGACTCAACAGAACCAAAATGACAAGAGTCTTCAAACGTTCAAGGTCACAGGGGTCCCAAGTTTAAATATTACATTACCGGGTATATATACTTAACAACACCGAGCAAGTCAGATGACGTTAAAGGCGCATTCGATCTCGTTATCATTTAGCTCGAACGAATGTTGGAAATATTAATTGAGGATTAAGATGAGAGTTCTCTTCGCTGATCAAACTTAATCTGCGCAAAGAAAAGATAACTCCCCCTAAAAACCTATTTAACAGTATATTTCTTTATAAGTGATTACGGCTTGTTCATATGTTGGTAAGCAAGTCCTAAATGACACTCACAATAACCAAAATGGACAAGTCTTCATACGTATCAAGGTCACAGGGGTCCAGAGTTTAAATATACATACCGGGTATATATACTTAACAAACACCGCAAGTCAGATGACGTTAAGGCACATTCGGATCACATTATCATTTGCTTGAACGAATGGTGGAAATATGAATTGATTAAGATGAGGAGTTCTCTTCGGCTGATCAATAACTGTCATGCAGATCTTCACAAAACATTTTCATTCGGGGGCTAAAAGTCAAGGTCATTTATTGTTTACAACTTCAAAACCCATGCATTACCTACGTTCTTAAATTTACCTGGCAATGACGGTATTGTAAACTAAATATAGTGAAAAGCCCGCCAAATTGTCTATGACAATTTCTAGTTATTATTATTATTATATATAATGTAAGTTAATTAGATCTACACTTATTTTGTGTCCAAAAAGATCTTCAAAATGGGTAAGAGTATGCCAATTGCTTTATTGTTATATTGTATGCATGAGTTGAAGAGGTGACCGCAACAGTTTTAAGTAGGTCAAAAATCCAAAGAGGGCCGCCATGACGTCCATACCTAAAAAGTGTTTAAAAACAGCCATAACTCAAAAACGCCTTTTAAGATACAGCAAATAATTTTGATGTTTTATGTAGATCATATAAGAGACTAACTTTTATTCAATTATAGGCAACTTAGGTCAAAGGTCAAACAAAAAAGCTCGCTATGGGGTCAAAGTTCACAAATTTTTATTTTTTTGATTTTGCGAAATTTCTTTTTAAATATCGATGCAGAATGTCATTCTGATGTAATTTCTGGTATCTTCTTTATTTTTTCGGTAGCAACTTCCGGTTAATGCTGTATGCCATTTTGAACATTCCTTTGATCTTTGCGAAATTCCCGCCAAAATGTTTTAACCATTATATATTGTCGAACTGAATGACTAATATAGTCTACAATTTGCTATAGAAAAGACCCCTCGTAATGTTCTCTAACGTTTGATATGATTTTCATCTTCATCAAAAAAACAAAATGGCCGCTATGGACGTCATAGTCTTAAAATTTAAAAATGCTTATAACTCACTAACAGTTCTTTTCACAGATTCTCATCAATAATATTTTTTGCAGAGTAATCTTAAGCAGTAAAACTTTTTCTCTCTACATGTTATTACAAATAAATTGCAACTTCCGGTTTTCGGTAAGGGGCCAAATGTTAAAGGTCCTAGTTTTTAAACACAATAAACTTGAAAACTTTTCTAACTGAAGATTCTGTAAGGTCTACGATCATCATAATTTCATATATAAAGATGTCCAGGGAATGGGCTATAAAGTCAGCTGATGAGGGTAGGCAAAAAATGTCAACTTCCCCGTTGTGAAAGGATCGGGTCAAATTTCAAGCCGTAGTCTCCATTTTATTTTTTCATGATGCTTCTTGATACACAGAGGTTAATCATCTGCGCAAAGAAAGATAACCCCCCCAAAAAAACCTAATGTAACAGTAATATTTTCTTATCTAGATGAATAGAACTTGTTCCATATGTTGGTAAGCAAGTCGTAGCAAGTTATCACGAATCAAAGGGTAATTTGGAAATATGAATTGGATTAAGATGAGTTTGTCTCTTCGAGGCTGATCAAACTTTCATGCAGATCTTCACTAAAACACAACTTTTTATTCAGGGCTGAAAGTCAAGGTCATTTATTGGTTACAACTTCAAAACCCATGAACTGAATATAGTGAAAAGCCCGCCAAATTGTCTATGACAATTTCTAGTTATTATTATTATTATTCTACACTTTTTTTGTGTCCATAAAGATCTTCAAATGGTAAGCAGTATGTCAATGGCCCTTATTGTTATATTGTATGGCATGATTTGAAGGGGTGACCGCAACATATTTAGTAGGTCAGAAAATCCAAGAGGGCCGCCATGACGTCATCACCTACAAAGTTTAAAACAGCATAACTCAAGAACCGTTTAAGATACATGCAAATATTTTTGATGTTTTATGTAGATCGTTTAAAAGACCTAACTTTTGTTCATTACCGCAATTGGGTCAAAGTTCAAACAAAAAAAGTTCGCTATGGGTGTCAAAGTACACGAATATTATTTAATTTTTTTTGATTTTGCGAAATTTCTTTTTACATAACCGATGCAGAATGTCATTTCTGAAGAATTTAAAGAGTCTTTTATTTGTTCGAAGCACATCCGTTTAAATGCTGGTAATATCCATTTAAGAACAATCCATTGATCATTGCTAAATTCCTCGACCAAAATGATTGACTAATATAGTCCCCCTGCAATCGCTATAGAAAAGATAATCCCTCCTAATGTTTCTCATAGAACGTTTTTGATAATGATTTTCATTCCTTCGATCAAAAAACACAAAATGGCCGCTATGGTGACGACATATCTTAAAATTTAAAAATGCTTAAAACCTCACTAACCCAGTTCTTATTTAAACAGATTCCATTCCAATAATAATATTTTTTGCAGATAATCTTAAGGGTAAATGTTTTGCTCTCTGCCTGTTATCACACATACATACGATTGCAACTCTTTCCAGTTTTTCGGTAAGGGCCAAATGTTAAAGGTCCTGTTCTTTTTAACAATATAAAAATGAAACTTTTCTCCCTGAAGTTTTCTGGTAATGGTCTAAAGAATCTTTCATATTTTCAAATATAAGGATGTCCCGGGGTATGGGCAATAAAAGTTCCAATACTAGGAATGACCATCGAACCCGCCCTAAGTTCAAGTTCACATGATCCAAACATAAATAAGCTCAGGGGTTTTATTTTTAAAAATGACTAAAACCACTAACGCAATAAGACAAAAAATAGTCTTCTTCATAACGTTCACAATCAAAGGTCCAGAGGGGCCCAGAGTTTAAATATATAAATACCGGGTGTATATATAATTAAAAAACATCGCAAGTTAGATGACGTTTAAGGCGCATTCGATCTCGTTATCATTTGCTCGAACGAATTTGGAAATATGAATTGGATTAAGATAAGAGTTCTCTTCGGCTGATCAAATTTCATGCAGATCTTCACTAAAACACATTTATTCAGGGCTGAAAGTCAAGGTCATTTATTGGTTACAACTTCAAAACCCATGCATTACCTAGTTCTTAACTTACCTGGCAATGACGGTAAACTAAATATAGTGAAAAGCCCGCCATATTGTCTATGACAATTTCTAGTTAGGGCTTTTCACCATTTCGGTAAAAAGACCTATTGTTTTTGTTCTGTTTTTTATTATTATTATTATTATTACAAGCTAACTGATACTTACATTATATATATAATTGGCTTCTTAGGTAAAATATGTGTTTTCGTTTAAATATCACATACAGTGTATATAACAATAATGACAATAAAAAAGCTAACCGAATTTTATAACATATATATAATATATATAATTCATTTTTCACAAAAAATAATACGGGCAGCCACTTGAAACGTTATGATATATACACGTGCATATCAAAAGGTCTCCAATATCTTTAAATGACATACGTAACAAATTACTAGTAAACGTTTCTGTTCATAATTTGCGTGCCCCAAAATGTTTTTGGCTGAGGTGATCAAGATTGCAATTTTACGGCCTCGGAATAGCAGTTGAGACTGCTTGTTTTACACATGTTCATAGAAATTTAACTGTCGAAAACAGATATATCTAGATTTAATATCCCATGAAAAGTTACATAATATAAGACCACGATCGAGAGCATCGTGGACTAGCGAATAGGCCAAGGTCGTCTCCTTGCAGGCGGTGTATGGGATTCGCAAATTATTTAGTCTAGATGAAATAAATGATTATTGTAATTACTGGTTTATGTAACATAATGAATGTACTTGCAATATTTCCAACGGTTGGACATTTTTATTTTGCTATAATTAATATCGATGCTGCTATCGTTTTTGCGATGAGATGAGATGAGGAGGTTTTGCAGAGTTAGCTCTGTTTTCCCTGTCGACACCAAAATAAACACTTGTATTGTAAGATAGTGACAGGGCATTCTGTTTATCCTGGTAACTTTTTCATGTTTATACATTAAAACAAGGGGGGGGAAGATGGTAATTCAACAAACGAAAGCGAATTGTCTGTATATTTACACACATTCGCTTAAAGCGGAACGTACGGTGGCTGATTTGTTTGCCATTTCGTCTTTTCGTTTCTTTTCGCCCCGAAAAGACGAGAATTAGGAAACCTTTAATAATGTTTATTGTCTTATCATACTTCATCGTCTTTTTGCCCCGAAAAGACGAAATTTAACGAACTACTTTAAATTTCGTCTTTTCGCCGCGAAAAGACGAAAAGACGAAAAAAGTCAAACACGACAAGACGAAAGTGATACACGCTAATTAGCGACTTTGATTCTCGTCTTTTCGCAATACTTCAAAAAATTCTCGTCTTTTTCGTCTTTTCGTCTTTTCGCCCCGAAAAGACGAAATTTAACAAACCTTAATTTTCTTTTTCGTTTTCGCCCCGAAAAAGACGAAAAAAAATTAACAAACTTTAAATTTCGTCTTTTCGTGAAGCGTCTTTCGCCCCAAAAAGACAAATTGCAACAAATTTTAAGTAATACTAATTTAAAAGACGAAAATTAACAAACCTTAATTTTCGTCTTTTCGTCTTTTCGTCTTTTCGCCCCGAAAAGACGAAAATTAACAAACCTTAAATTTCGTCTTTTTCGTCTTTTTCGCCCCGAAAAGACGAAAATTAACAAACCTTAAATTTTCGTCTTTTCGTCTTTTCGCCCCGAAAAGACGAAAATTAACAAAAACGTCTTTTCGCCCCCGAAAAACGAAATTTAACAAACCTTAATTTTCGTCTTTTCGTCTTTTCGCCCCGAAAAGACGAAAATTAACAAACCTTAAATTTCGTCTTTTCGTCTTTTCGCCCCAAAAAGACGAAAATTAACACTAAACCTTAACAAATTAACAAACTTCCTTTTCGTTTTTCGTCTTTTCGCCCCGAAAAGACGAAAAATAAACCTTAAATTTCGTCTTTTCGTTTAAAATTTAACAAACCTTAATTTCGTCTTTTCGTCTTTTCGCCCCGAAAAGACGAAAATTTAACAAACCTTAAATTTCGTCTTTTTTCTTTTCGCCCCCGAAAAGACGAAAATTAACAAACCTTAATTTTCGTCTTTTCGTCTTTTTCGCCCCGAAAAGACGAAATTTAACAAACCTTAAATTTCGTCTTTTTCGTCTTTTCGCCCCGAAAAGACGAAAATTAACAAACCTTTTTTCGTTCGTTTTCGCCCCGAAAAGACGAAATTTAACAAACCTTAATTTTCGTCTTTTCGTCTTTTCGAAAAAGACGAAAATTAAAACAAACCTTAATTTTCGTTGATTTCGTCTTTTTGCCGCAAAAAGGACGAAAATTAACCAAACATTAATTGGCGAAAAGGACGAAATTTAACAAACCTTAATTTTCGTCTTTTCGACTTTTCGTCTTTTCGCCCCGAAAAGACGAAATTTAACAAACCTTAAATTTCGTCTTTTCGTTACTCTCTTTTCGCCCCGAAAATGACGAGAATTTAAACAAACATTTAATTTTGTCTTTTCGTCTTTTCGTCCCGAAACAGACGAAACTTAAAAACCTAATATTTCGTCTTTTGTCGTGTCTTTTCGCCACGATAAAGACCTTAAATTAACAAACCTTTAATTTTCGTCTTTTCGTCTTTTCGCCCCGAATAGTCGAAAATTAAACTAACTTTATGCGTTTCTTTTCGCACCGAAAAGACGAAAATTATACAAACCTAATTTTTCGTCTTTTCGCCTTCCGGTCTGGTGTGACAAGTCATTTTGGAAATCTTTTTTTTTATCTTAATATTGACTTAATTGTTCAATATAGAAGCATCAATAGACAGTTTATGATTAACAATCGAATTTATTAATAATTGATAGTTATTTTCAAGTTAGGTATCCTTCATCAATAACTAAGATTCAGAAGTTTTAAACACAGAAGTCAACATTGTTGTGTTTACTCAGCAAGTTACGTTAGATTTCTCACTAGCGTGGCATATGCCACGTGCCACTAACAGATTCATCAGTTCACACGCAGAATTATTCTGCGTGATTGATACATTTTTTTTATAATTCATTAATATCTTATTTTTTGTGTTCTAATCGCTCCTCTTTAGCAATTACACTTATTCAAAACATTGCCGTTTGTATCATGAAAGTGACCATAATGAACTTAAGATGCTTAAAATAGCACTTACAGGGAGTTGCATCCACTACAATAACTTTGGGAAAAAAAGTTGTCGGGCTGGGTGAATATTTGAATGGAAAAGCATTTGAACCACGGATAAACTTGTTAACAAAAATAATTTATGTAAAGACAATCTCGTGAAGGACTTTGAGTTTTAAGGGGGAAGGACTTGTTTTTTGTACCAAGGAATATTGCTCAAATACAAGTTAAATTTATAACACGATCTAATCATGTAAGGTACAATGTACTTGTGTATTATTTGGAAAATGACATTTTGACTACATACATGACATGGTCTTCAAATCATAAATTTGTTACATTAGAAATGTACATTATAATCTCGTCTCCGTATTATGATAGATGCACAAAGTATATCACGTAATTTGTATTTTTTCGGGCCCGAAAAGGACGAAAAGACGAAATTTTACTGTTTGTTAAATTGTCGTTCTTTTCGCCCCGAAAAGACGAAACTTAAGGTTTGTAAAATTTCGTCCTTTTCGGGTCGAAAAGACGATAAAGGACGAGATTTTTGAAGGCGAAAAGACGAAAATTACAAGGCGCTAATTAGCGTGGCTTTCACTTTTCGTCTTTTCGTGTTTGACTTTTTCGTCTTTTCGTCTTTTCGCCAACGAAAAGACGAAATTTAAATTTGTTAATTTTCGTCTTTTCGGGGCGAAAAGACGAAAAAGACGAGAATTAAGATATTTAATTTTCGTCTTTTCGGGGCGGAAAGACGAAAAAGACGAGAATTAAGACTATTTAATTTTCGTCTTTTCGGGCGAAAAGACGAAAAGACGAAATGGCATAAATCAGCCATACCGTAGGAACGCTTCTTTGATGATCAATAAAAGTTGCATTCACTAAACCGAATGAGTGTGTACTCCTTTTTACTACCGTGGAAAATATGTATGCGACGTCATTCCGATGATTGTGACGTCACTGTTTGGCGGGACTGACTGCCGTTTCATTCACTCCTACTAATGTGACACGTCACTGGAATGTTCGGGTTCAAGTCAACAAATTTAGAAATTGAATCAAACGAAAGAAATTAAACATTTATTTACTTGACATCGTAATATTTTCCTATTGCAACTATTACAGGAAATTCTTGTTATCCGATATCGGGTTTTGTCCCCGACCTAATGTCGATATTACAGCTAGCTAAAAATGCATTGTTTCTTGATATTATTCCGCTCCTTTTGTTGATTTTTAAATTCCGTAAAATGTAAACTTAATCCCGCGAAGGGCGTCAGGAACGCTTGTTTTCAACGTGAATAAACACACGTAGTGATAAAGACCTTCCAAGTGAAAATTTGCATCAGGGAAAATTGGGACACAAAGACGATTTGCTTCCAAAGTAAGTTAAGTTTTCACTCGTGCCCCGGTGTTTTTTGGACTTATGAGGTGATCAAGATATGCATTTTACAATTACCCTCGGAATAGCAGTTGAAACTGCTGTGTTTTACACATGTTGACATAGAAATTTAACTGTCGAAAACAGATATATCTAGATTTAACTGATCCCATTTTAATGAAAAGTTACATATATACAGACCACGATCGAGAGCATCGTGGGTAGCGTATAGGCCAAGGTCGTCTCCTTGCAGGCAGTGTATGGGATTCGCAAATTATTTAGTCTAGATGAAATAAATGATTATTCTAATTACTGGTTTATGTAAATAATGAATGTACTTGCAATATTTCCCCCCCCCATTTTCGACACCAAAATAAAAACTTGTATTGTAAGATAGTGACTGTGTACAGGCGGCGTAGGAAGCGGGGACAGGAGGGGCAATTGCTCCCCCCTCCCGTTTCCCAGGGGACGGAGGGGGGGGGCAAACATGTATTCCCCCCCCCCCCATTTTCGCCGACTGAAATTTTCCAAAAATGCTTATTTGAAAGAAAAAAGGGTCCTCCTGCACATTTTTCGTACTTCATTCTAGAAAATTTTCCGCTGCGCGGCGCATTTCCTAAAACGTTCAAGCACATAATGTCAAACCTTAAATAGTAAAAATTCAATACACACGAACTAGACTAAAAATGTCCATCAAGGGATTCTATGTACTATTTAAAAAAATGTCTCTTAAAAGATCAATCTGTTTATGTCTTAGCGAGACAATTTATTCATTTTTTTATGTTACACAACAATGTGCCGATGGTGTGAAGCCGGTGTATTCAGATCGAGTAGGGTTGCATAATGTGATGACGACACAATTATCATTTCTAAATGCAGGTAGCTTTAAATCGAAAAATTTCAATGTTAAGAACGCTTTATAATCATTAAAATACATCGTAAAACTCATCTCAGCCATTCTAAATCGTATTTTTTTCCCCGGTGGAGACCCTCGGACCCCGTAACACCAAATTATCGCGCCTTTGGGCGGTCGCAAACTCATCAAAACTCATTTAAGCTATTCTAAATGGTATTATTTTCCCGGGGGAGGCCCCGGCCCCCCAAACACCAAAATCTCGCGCTTTCGGGCCCTCGCAAAATCATCAAAATTCATTGTAAAACTCATCTCAGCCCTTCTAAATTACAATAATTTGGGTTACAAAATATTGAGGACCTTTGCCTCCCATTACGTTTCATCTTCCTACGCCACTGGTGTATTCTGTTTATCCTACAACTTTTTCATTATATATACAGAAGATGGTATTCAAAACGAAGCAATTTGCCTGTTATTTACACGATTTCGCTTAAAGCGAAACGCTTCTTTGATGATCAAGAAAATATGCATTCACTAAACCGAATGAGTGTGTACTCCTTTTCACTACCGTGGGAAATATGTAAGCGACGTCATTCCGGTGATTGTGACGTCACTGTTTGGCGGGACTGACTGCCGTTTCATTCACCGCTACTAAAAGTGACGTCACTGGAATGTTCGGGATCTAGTCATCAAATTCAGAAATTAAATCAAACGAAAGAAATTAAACATTTATTTACTGACATCGTAATATTTTCCTATTACAACCATTACAGAAAATTCTTATAATCCGGTATCGAGTTCTGTGCCCGACTAATGTCGATATTAGTGCTGAAAATGCATTGTTTCTTGATATTGTGCCGCTTCATTTGTTGACTTTAAATTCGTAAGATGAACTTAACCCGCGAAGGGCGTCAGAACGCTTTTTTTCAATGGGAATAAATACCGTAGTGATAAAGACCTTCCAAGTATGGCAAAAGTGAATATTTGCATCAGGGAAATAGGGACACAAAAAATCGATTTTCCCCAAAAGTAAGTAAGTTACACTACATTTATATTGCTGGAACACTTAAAAAATCGTTCTGATTTCAGAACAATTGGAATTATGAAGAAACCTCTTACAGTATTACTTACATTATATATATATCATTGGCTTCTTATGTAAAATATATGTTTTCGTTAAATATCACATACAGTGTATATAACAATAATAACAATAAAAGAGCTAACCTAGTTTTATAATTTCCGTGCCCCTGTGTTTTGGCTGAGGTGACCAAGATTTCATTTTACGGTCTCGGAATAGCAGTTCAGACTACTTGTTTTATAAGTGTTCATAGAAATTTAACTGTTGAAAACAGATAAATCTAGATTTAATATCCCATGAAAAGTTACATAAGACCACGATCGAGAGCATCGTGGGTAGCGATAGGCCAAGGACATCTCCTTGCAGGCGGTGTATGGGATTTGCAAATTATTTAGTCTAAATGAAATAAATGTTTATTCTTATTACTGGTTTATGTAAATAATGAATGTTCTTGCAATATTTCCAACGTTGGACATTTTTATGTTGCTAAAATTAATATCGATGCTGCTATCGTTTATGCGAGGAGATGAGATGAAGAGGTTTTACCGAGTCATCTCGGTTTTTCCCTGTCGACACCAACATAAAACTTGTATTGTAAGATAGTGACTGTGTATTCTGTTTATCCTGCAACTTTTTCATTATATATACAGAAGATGGTATTCAAAACGAAAGCAAATTGCCTGTTATTTACACGATTTCACTCAAAGCGAAACGCTTCAATGATGATCAAGAAAAGATACATTCACTAAACCGAATGAGTGTGTACTCCTTTTCACTACCGTGGGAAATATGTAAGCGACGTCATTCCGGTGATTGTGACGTCACTGTTTGGCGGGACTGACTGCCGTTTCATTCACTCCTACTAAAAGTGACGTCACTGGAATGTTCGTGATCAAATCATCAAATTTAGAAATTGAATCAAACGAAAGAAATTAAACATTTATTTACTGACATCGTAATATTTTCCTATTGCAACTATTACAGGAAATTCCTATTATCCGGTATCGAGTTCTGTGCCCGACTAATGTCGATATTAGTGCTGAAAATGCATTGTTTCTTGATATTGTTCCGCTTCTTTTGTTGACTTTAAATTCGTAAGATGAACTTAACCCGCGAAGGGCGTCAGAACGCTTGTTTTCAATGGGAATAAACACCGTAGTGATAAAGACCTTCCAGGTAAGGCAAAAGTGAATATTTGCATCAGGGAAATAGGGACACAAAAAATCGATTTTCCCCAAAAGTAAGTAAGTTACACTACATTTATATTGCTGGAACACTTAAAAAATCGTTCTGATTTCAGAACAATTGGAATTATGAAGAAACCTCTTACAGTATTTTAATTATTATTATTATATATAATGTAAGTTAATTATACACTTTTTTGTGTCCAAAAGATCTTCAAAATGGTAAGAGGTATGCCAATGGCTTTATTGTTATATTGTTTGGCATGAGTTGAAGGGGTGACCGCAACATTTTTAAGTAGGTCAAAAATCCAAGATGGCCGCCATGACGTCATACCTAAAAAGTTTAAAACAGCCATAACTCAAAAATCGTTTAAAATAAAGCAAATATTTTTGATGTTTTATGTAGATCGTATAAAAGACTAACTTTTAGCAATTAGGTCAAAGGTCAAACAAAAAAGTTCGCTATGTGGTCAAAGTTCACGATTTTTTTTATTTTTTTTGATTTTGCGAAATTTCTTTTTACATATCGATGCAGAATGTCATTCTGATGAATTTGGTGTCTTTTATTTTTCGGTAGCACTTCCGGTTAATGCTGTATGCCATTTTGAACAATCCTTTGATCTTTGCTAAATTCCCGCCAAAATGTTTAACATTATATATTGTCGAACTGAATGACTAACGTAGTCTGCAATTGCTATAGAAAACACCCCTCTAATGTTCTCTAACGTTTGATATGATTTTCATCTTCATAAAAAAAAAGGCCGCTATGACGTCATATCTTAAAATTTATAAATGCTTATAACTCACTAACAGTTCTTTTCACAGATTTCATCCGATAATATTTTTTGCAGATAATCTTAAGCGTAAACTTTTTTTCTCTGCATGTTATTACAAAAAATAGCAACTTCCGGTTTTCGGTAAGGGTCAAATGTTAAAGGTCCTGCTTTTAACAATAAAACTTTTCTCCTGAAGTTCTGTAAGGTCTAGGATCTTCATATTTCATATATAAGATGTCCAGGGGATTGGCTATAAAGTCAGATTACTAGGAATGACCTTGACCCATATTCAAGGTCACATGAGTCAAATATGCTCAATTTTTTAAATGACTCACAATAACCAAAAAGACAATAGTCTTCATACGTTCAAGGTCACAGGGGTCCAGAGTTTAAATATACATACCGGGGTATATATACTTAACAACATCGCAAGTTATATGACGTTTAAGGCGCATTCGATCTGGTGTTCATTTGCTCGAACGAATTTGGAAATATGAATTGGATTAAGATGAGAGTTCTCTTCGGCTGATCAAACTTCATGCAGATTTTCACTAAAACACTTTTATTCAGGGCTGAAGGTCAAGGTCATTTATTGGTTACAACTTCAAAACCCATGCATTACCTAGTTCTTAACTTACCTGGCAATGACGGTATTGTAAACTTAATATAGTGAAAAGCCCGCCAAATTGTCTATGACAATTTCTAGTTTATTTTCTTTTTATTCACCATTCGTGTTTAATGCGTTATTTCTATTGTTCTGTTCAATTATACATTTACATATACGGTAGTGTTAACAAAAATAAAACCATCTAAATGTTGATAAAAAAAATAATCATACCAGACTGGTCAATTTTACCGAGAGCTATGTGTCAGTGATGGTCATATCATACGTCAGCAGTCGGTACAATTGACCAGTCCCCGCACTGAAACCAAACATCATTCAAACCATTGTATGAATGCGTTTAGCATTCTCGATTTCTGTTCTTTTCGAATTCATGTTTTTTTCAGTTCGAATTTGTATTACTGACGTACCTTTTTTTCCTCATCATTGTGCTTCACAATAATTTATTTTCTTTTTATTCACATTCATGTTTAATATGTTATTGTTATAGTTCTTTTCAATTATACCCTTACCTGTATGGAAGTATTAAAGAAACTGAAAACAATTCAATGTTGATAAAATAAATCATACCAGTTACCGATATACTGTCAATTATACCAAGAGCTAAGTGTCAGTGTTGGTCATATCAACTCTATCCACATCGTACTTGCAGTCGGTACAATTGAGCACTGAACCAAAAGATCATTCAGATTTTGTATGAATGCGTTTAGCATTCTGGATTTATGCTTTTTCGATTTCATGTATTTAAGTTCGAATTTGAATACTGACATAACATTTACTATCTTAGTTTTCTGTTCACTCATGTGATATACTTTATAAATCGTATAACCTATTATAATTAAAATAATATTTATATCATAACAATTTCTTTGGTTAATTTTATAACCATATATAATGTGTTTGAGTTTTCTCATATTGATACTATAACCAAATATTTTAAATATGCTTAGAGCTAAATTCCACAATTTATTGAAATATTTACATTCAATAAAATAATGTGTATAATTCTCAACATCTTTGCACACTTTACACAAATTACTTTCCCGTAACCTCCATTGCTTCAATAAAACATTGCAAGGTAGGATGTAATGAAACAGTTTCCATTTGAATTCTTTATATCGGTTATCAATTATGTTTTCAAATAAGAAATTAAATAAATATATACGCATGTTCAAGTCTGATATAAGCCTGTATAACCTTTGGTTTGTTTAGTTTTATGTCCTATTAACAGCCAGGGTCATGTAAGGACGTGCCAGGTTTGTTGGTGGAGGAAAGCTGGAGTACCCGGAGAAAAACCACCGGCCAGCGGTCAGTACCTGGCAATTGCCTCACATGGGATTCGAACCCGCATCCCAGAGGTGGAGGGTTTGTGGTAATATGTCGGGACATCTTAACCACTCGGCCACCGCGGCCCCCTGTATAACCTAATTAATACAGTACAGTAAAGTCTACCCCAGTCTACCTGACCCCATGTGGTTTTGTTTCAAATAAGAATAAAAAAAAATCCTTTTTTTTATCAAAATGCGCTTATTATTTTAATTAAAAATGACTGTTATAATATAAATTTTCCCCTGAAAATGAAAATAATGTATACACATTGTTTTGTATCTTTTTATTATTTTTTTAGGAGAGGAAGAGGACCGCGTTTATTAAACTATAGGTATCATAGTTAAATTTATAGTATGTCCCTGTATGTACATGTATAGGCCTACATGAACAGTATGTGTATTCCAAACATGCTTCAAGACAATGGCAAATTTTCAAGTCAAGAGTTGAGTTGAGAGGATTAACGTACCATCACGTAATTCGTTTCCGGGTACGAGCATAGTCAAGAGTTCCATTATGCCACAGGAGTGTTCTCTGAACGCCAACATATTTATCAACAATATGTAGGTCTTGTTTTAGGAAACAATGGGAAGGCAATTATATACTGTTTCATATAAGCTGTCTTTATTTTCGTCCGTAAAGTCACCTGAGATTTACCTGTATTTCAGTATCATAGATAACATTGATGGGGTTTGAAAAAATAATTCATTCAATATATTCCTTACAATTTACATGTAATGTAGAAGGTACTACATAATTTGTATTTAGCCATATTTTCATCATTACAATTCTAGTTTGTATGTAATTCGAAGTTTCTACACGTACATGTTAATAGCATAGAACTATGGAAGAATTAATATTGCAATGCCCGGGTGGTGGTAAAACTACGGCGGCACAGAAGTGACACGAAAAATATTTTTTTAATGTAGGACTTTTTTTTAAGTGACGCCGTAGTTTTACGTGCTCACGTAAAAAAATTTTCACCCTTCATTAAAAAATAAATATATTTTTCGTGTCACTTCTGTGCCGCTGTAGGTATTGGATAAATTCATGGTAGGGATTGTATATTGGGCAGTCTGACGGATTGAGTTCCTTTGTGCTACCATCTCTTCTATTAGGTAAATATGGATAGGTTGAATAATTTATCAACGGGTAGGGATGGGACATTTCTTAGGCAATTAGATATGGGACTGAGGGGCTGGTTATATATGTACTCCGCCATCGCTTATCCTCGTTCAAATCTCAGTCATGACGGAGGTAAAGTCAATGTTACTTTTTTACTATCAAGCACGTATTTTTACCATATATATTATTATCACACAATATCTTCATTAATTCTAATTTTGAGATATATCTATATTATTGAAGTTTGTACGATTACGAGTTCCAATTGTAACCAAGAGTTGTCGTTCCTTACTCACTTCATGCATATTCCTGACTCGACTTTGACTTTCAAGCAAAATCACATGCGCGTTTTATTTTGTCTTTCTTTTATGAAACCTGGTCAGTGGATAATGAAGTCCTACTTTTAGGATATTTTTTTCGGTATCATAACCAAATTTACGCCATATATTATAGAATACAAATCCCGACGAGGATATATTTATTTACATTAATCTTGTTTTTTTTTTTTTTTATATTTTGGAAGTTTTTTCACAAAACAACCGAAATGCAGATGATCTATTCTTGATTGACACAGCTTTCCATATTGGATTATATAAGCAAATAATTAGTCGTCTACATCATAGAGTCTTCGAATTGTTAGATCATTCATTTCCAGTGCGTGGATTAACTTGAAGGTAATTATATAATCTTAGTATGTTTTAACAGAGATAAAATAAATATCTACATAACTGGTTGCACAGATTGGTCGACAAAAAATCTCCAACTTATACAGTTTTAGTTATTATATAATAATGACAAGATTCAATTAGTAAAAGAATAATAATCGAACAATTACTGTTCGTTTCTCATAGTACAGCTATAAACCACGGGACTATTATGATGTCACACGGTTTAGAGCTAGAAAATATGCATAATCGGGTGGTCAGAAAAAAAAATTGACCTCGATATCGACGGCTTACAGGTTATTCCGGTCGTGCGCGGCACGGAGAGGTTTCTACACGTGGTAATATTATATTTTATAATTTAAAGGGACAATTCACTCAGGCTAATTCTTTTACATAACCAAGAAGCAAAATGTGGCATAAATGTGTTGTTCAACAATTCTTATGAAACATATAACATAACATACTGACAAATTCCAAGTCATTGTTTAGTATTTTAATTGATACCTTGTAATTAATTGCTTAGTGATTTTTTTTAAAAGTTATTAGAAAGTAATTTTTCTGAAACATCATCTTTTCTACAAACACATATATTTTACACAAATTAAAAGCATCCCCCAACACTCACACACATACACGCCATCAAATCACAATAAATCCAAACTGTGATCATGATCGAGAAGGTAGACTTCTGACGTCCTGCATGGACATTACTTTCAGGTTTTGTCTTGTCATATCTTATATAATATGATGAGATTACTAAACAGATATATTTCGTGTATAATATAAAATGGAATCATTCATCTATTGTAAATAATTGAATAGTTTATTATAACATCACATGGTAATCCATACATCCGACTGCATTACTTCACATGGTAATCTATGTGCTGAAAGCTTTGTTAGCTTACTGTCAGTTAAACACAAAACTTAAGACATTCTCGCTCTAATATATCGCAATATAGATTTTTCCTTTTATACAGAATCTATATTCATGTAGTTTTTGTTGAAATATATGATGTTATATCATGAGTTACACAGTTAATATCAAAACAGGAATTTCAAATTTGTTTTTATTGCATTTTCCATTAAGCTGACAGACCATACTAAACCAATAACAGGCATATCGTATACATGTATTTCCATATAATTTTCATGATACGTAACAAGAATAGGGAGATTTAAATATTCCATTAAATACACGAATTTAAATGACACGAATGAATAGTGATAAAATTTCTCTTCTGTCCTGTCGGAACGTGTTGGTAGTGTTCAGACACTCTAATAGGGATATATAGACGTTTAAAACACTGACCACCGGTCAGAAGGCTATGTACATATTTAAGTGCTCGGTGTAGTTTTCACCTGTGTGAATGGCGAAGTGTCTAGAAATCAAAGGTAATTTGGTTGAATTTTCCACACCCGTTTGTTTTTTCCCTTCTCCACACAACCCAGATCCATAAGCCTAACATACCTCTTGTATTTATCTCTATATTAACACATTTTTTAGCTGTGTGCTGCACATGATGTTCACCTTCCGTTATGAACATGCGTGGCCATTACACAAAGTACACACTTATACATAACCAATATTATCATATACAAGCTTGCCTCAAATATTGATCAACAAGAATGTGAAATATCACAAATTAAGCATGTATGTAATGTTGTTTTGGGGGTTTGGCGGGGTAAATTTGACTCGTCGGAACCCGTATAAATATGACCGACACACCTATACATAGCGTATTGAGATTATACCCTAAATGTGTATTCGATTTTGAATGAACTTCTTTTCATTTTAAGAGTGTGAACTCCAATACCATTAGTGTGTATTACATGTCGTGGTTAGTTCCTACCCATAGGGTATATATGGTTTATTGTTTACTGGACTTCTGACCTATCCAGAACAGACATGATATAGGCTAGGTCTATTTACATCATCACATTAAGAAATCTATGGCTATGCATATGTACGAATATATTTCATTCCTATATATAGAGAGAAAACGAAAGGTGGTTCTCCGAAATAACAAGAAAATAATATAGAAATGTATTTGGAAAATATTAATAAAATAAGAATTTCTTCAAAGAATTGAAAACAATTACTCTAAGTGTTACTTAAATAGTTGTTTTACGAGATAGCGGAAAAACTATGTCGTTATTACGACACTGCTCGCATTAGGCCTATGGTTTACAGCGACCTAACTGTGAAAACTCTGTCGTTACCAATTTATGTAAATCTGTATAGATCGACATCTGGCAGACTTGCCATTTGTACATTAGGCAGATATACACAATCTGTATGTCCCTAGGGGTATAAGATACTTTAACAGTTTTAATAGAAATATGAAATCACCGCAGAATCGTCGTTTAAATCTGTTATTGTAAAAGTTAATTCAGTCTCAGGAAACATTAAAATTTACGATTATTTGGAAAAAAACATGAATGGATTCATTAAGAATTCAGGTCGGTTTTTTACTGGAGATATGGCCAGAATGCACTTCATGGTGGTGAATGCCGGTGTTTCGAAAAACTCAGGTAAAAATTGCTCATTTTTTGTCAAAAAAGACGTGTTATGCCGTGAACCTGTGCCCCTTGCTCGTAGGGTAACGGGGGGGGCAACCTTTTGTCTGAGAACTGCTGCAAATCGCTCTTACAGTAGTGTGTTTTCCTGTATTTTTAGGTGATAGTGTCTTGTCTAAGAAAAGTTCATTTTATTCACCTCCTCTCAGTGGTTTTTGTAGTTCATTTATTTAACGTGCGTGACTGTGGGAACTCGGGGAATTAGGTACGTGGCGTAAATTCTAGTACCTGCTTAATATACGTATTGATTAAAATTTATTCTCTTATCTGATAAACAAGGACGCAGTGACGATTAAGTACTTTATTCTTCAGTTACAAAAAGTGTTACCTTACTTGTATACCCATTTCACTACCAGTTGGTAAATGAGTCTGTTTGAAAAGCTTCTAATTTTAATTCATTCGTTGTAACATATGTCTGCTGTAAAAATAATTAATTGCTATCGTCGAAAAAAAAATTCCGTGAGCACTATTATCTCTTATTGGAATGAAACTACTGAGCTTGCGCATGCAACGCCAATCGCTCGATAAAACTAATAGTTTTATTTTTATTTTGTGTTAATTTGGCATATGCCTTATATCACGATTAAACACCTCGCCTTTTTGTGTGTTGTGTCAAATTTGATGTGGAACTGGTTCATGTTTACGTAGTGGCGTAGGAAGATGATATGTAATGGGGGGGGCGGGTTGGGGGGGGGCAAAGGTACACTCACTTAATTTTTAACACCCCGCTCCCCCCACGCCAGTCCCCCCCACACCCCACCCCGAACGATGCACCTACAGGAGAGTGATCTAATTCCTAATCCCAAACCATATATGTGTTTATGTATGTACAATTTTTCCATATATCATCAGTAAATTTTAATCCTTGTACACATTTATAGACAGATGGGGTCGCTATATGAGGATATTAACGAATTACGCAAATTGGACCAGATTAGCGTTATGGAGCGCAGAAGGCAGCGAGATTTTAGTGTTTTAGGTGTCTTGAAGGGTGACCCCCGGAAAAAATATAGTAATTTAGGAAATGGGCGGAGATGAGTTTTTACAATGTATTTTGAGTGGATTTTGCGAGCGCCCGAAAAGAGCGGGATTTTTGGTGTTATGGAGGGGTTCCGCGGGCCTCCTCTAGGAAAAAAAATATTACGATTTAGAATAGGCATTAAATGAGTCGTTGATGAATTTGCGAGCGCACAGAAAAGCGCGAGATTTTGGTGTTTGGGGGGTCCGGGTTGTCTACTCCCAAGGAAAAAAAAATACGGTTTAGAATGGGCTGAGATGAGTTTGTACGATGTATTTTAAATGATTTATTTAGCGTTCTTTAAACATTGGTAATTTTTCTATTTAAAAGCTGCATTGCATTCCTAAATTTTGATTAATTGTGTCGTCAAAACATTATGCCAACCCTACTCTGATCTGAATACACGGCTCACCTCCATACGGCACAATGGTTGTGGTAACATAATATAATGAATTAATTTATTGTCTCGCTAAGTCATAAAACAATTGATCTTTTAAGAGAAATTGTTTTTTAGGTTGTACATAATATCATGGTGAGGAGACATTTTTAGGTTTAGTTCTGGGTATTGAATTTCTGACTAGGCTTATCTAAGGTTTGGACATTATGTGCTTGAACGTTTTTAGGAAAATCCGCCGCGCAGCATGGAAAATTTTCTAGATTGAAGTAGCGGAAATAATAGTGCAGGAGAGACCTTTTCTCTGTCAAATACAACTATTTTAGTAAAATTTTCAGGCGGGCGAAAAATGGAGGGGGCGACAAAAAGGACATGTCCCCCCCCCCCACTTCCTACGCCCCTGAATTATGCTCTGTCGGCGGTGGAGCATTCTTTAACGATTTGTAGTCTCAACGGTATCAAACTTAATAATATACTTAACCAATGACAGTGGAATTTGGTCTAGAATTTTGTGTTATATGTTTCATAAGTAAAATAGAACAGAATACATTTGTGCCATATTTTTGCTTCTTGAGTTATGTAAAAGAATTAGTCCTGAGTGAATTGTCCTTTTAATGACTACTATGAATCGTAATATAAAAAGACGCCCAAAAATGTTACATATGTCAAAATCTTAGATTGGTATGGTTCTGTAATATTTTACTTACACTCATGTTTACAGGAGCTTTACATGCGCTTTTGATTGCTAAAATTTTTTTTTTTTTACATTGCTTTGTTATAAAAGGGGGCTAAGACACTTCATGTTTTTTCTTAATATTTTGAAATTACCCCGCTTTGTGACTTTATCTCCGTATCCGGAACCATTATTAGCCTCCACATTCAGTCGCGCTGCAGCAAAAAAAACGCAATTGAACGAAAACAACGGATTGTTACAGATGGCGAACGACGATAACGATGGTAATTAAGCAGACCAACTCGTTGAAAAAGGAAGAAAAGACAATATACAATAATATATACATGTAGGCTTATATGACTAATATGTAATTTTAAGAGTTCCACAGGGTGATGTCCTAAGGCCTGCACTATAATAAGCATGCACATATAATCATTAATATGTCTGAAGGCAAGGCCTTAAAGGGCGCAGCCAGATGTTTTGATATGAATCATGCACGGCATAGGAAGAGCGAAGCTCTACTTGTTTATTTTATTTTCTATTTCATGTAGAAGACATAATTTAGAAATAAAAGGACACACTTTAAACTGTAGAAGTATGTGATGTAGTAATTGTCTAGCATTAACTCATAGAAATGAACTCAAAGATTCGGATTTCTCTGTGTCCATTCAAGGCCTGGAGTGCAGCGTATGCGAATCCTATGGTTTCGCGTCATTTGTTGAAGTTATGCGACGTCATGATTCCTTGTGCTCATCTTCGCCTTGGTGGATATTTTGACTGCATTCTAAAGCTTTTAATTTTTAAAGTGTTATTATTATTATTTTAAAAAATAATAAAAAATATTTAATTACTTCTGTTATGCATTTGCATTAATTAAATATATATCTACTGGGGAGAGCAGTACCGGAGCAACGCACAACCTCCCCATATGTAGGAAAAAATGGCGACCGTAATCTGAAGCTGTCAGTGTATAGGATTGAATTTTGAAGATAATGTTTTTTCTTATATTTTCGTGTACCTATTACCTTAGAAGTGCTTCGCACTTCGTGCCCTTTGGGCATAAAGGGCTGCGCCCTTATCAAACGATTATATTTATATTTTTAATTCAAGTTCATATATGAAAAAAAGGAACACCTTTGATTCATGAATATGGTGTTACACCCTATTGATTTTAATTAACTTCTGTAATTGATATACATATAAATTCTATATATCGATGTGTTTATCAATAAATTACGGTCCCATTACTTGGTAGAAATGATACTGAAAGTTGATATGGTACATGCATTTTGATTTTAATAGTTTTGTAGCTATATATTGTGAAAAAAGGCCTCCAAATTGATCTTTCGTGTCCCGAGATTAATCCGTCAAAACTGGTTACACGGCACATTGCATACGACTTGCTAGCGAGAATATATGTGTTGTAAAAATATTACACGCATATATTGTATGAAATTAATCTTGCACAGATAACTCCAGGCCATGTCAAATCAGTAATTAGGTCATGGTTATGTTCATTGCTGAAAAAATCTACTATTGTATCAAAACGAAATTTCCGATTGCATTTGAAAGCCCCACCCAAACATCAAAAAATAAAACAAACTCAAATCACAGAAATATATTGACACAATTAGTTCTTAAATAGAGCAGGGAAATAGGTATATAAATATCCAATAGCAGGTCTGTTTTGCATTAATATACTTCTGTTTTATTTACTGACTCGCTTGTTGGCACAAAAGCCCGAACCTGTCTATAGTGACCGTTCTGTCTCCCCTTCATTGGTCGTTATAGGCAGGTTTGACTGTATATGTGTTTGATAATTGGTCTGATACAATAAGACAAAAAAAATATGTCTGTTAAGGGTTACATTGGCAAAAAAAATAGGGTTGGTTGGTCGGGAGTTATTATTTTTTTTTTAGTGTCTTTCACGCTAAAATGATGGCCGGAGCCGGAATCTGAGATCGAAATCCCGACTTTTTAATCTTTCAGGTAGCCTAGGCGAAATGCTACAGGCCTCGTTACAGGTCTAGTTTAGGTGTAATGCTAATAATTTAATATAGCTGGTCTACTCGGGTCTTCCTGATCTGATGTTATACTGTATGTAAGGCTTATTAGTATATAACTAGTCTATAAGTAGCATTATGCATGTGTATAATGCTAAAGCCAAAGTATATAGGTAGCCAATATTACAACTAGCTAGATATTAATCTAAGGTCACCTATGTAGAAAGTCTTAGCCTATGTGCATGCAATGAATACTTACAAATTAATGTGTAAGTTTTAATGTGTTGATATGAATTCCAGGTAGCTTAATATACATTTGTATAGCCTTAATATGTAATATTTTGTAGGTGCGAGCCTATGTGTACTGTGGCACTAGCCTTTATAATGCATATTAAGCTTTCCAATAGCCTATTTCAGCCCATTTGTATTATACAGAAAGAACAGTTGATTATCTGTATATCTGCTATATATTACAACATTATCTGTTAAATCTGTAATGGCCTCCCTATCAAATGACATGAATGTACCCGCTAACACACCTGAACAGTTATAATTGATTTTGTTTTGTCATTAGAGCTGCCATTGTCAGCCTCACGGCCTGAATTATTCAGTTACTACAATGTTGTTTCTCTCAATAGACGCTTGAATGACCCGACAGCTTGACATACAAAATGTCAGTTTTATGAGATTGTGAACTGGCTGGAAAAAAAATTGTCGGATTTTTTAACAGCTAATTTTTGACAGGTATGGATATGATATTTAAGGCTTCAAATCAATATTTTCTCTAATTCATTTTATGAAAGGGAAAATTTGGCACTTCAATATGTACACCGCAGACTACAAACATGGCGGACTTTACACGGTTTATGGTTCAATGTTTAATGATTCTATTATTGTTGTATTGTAAACCGGCGATATATTTTTGTAGGGCATGAGTTTATTTTTGTATGGTGTTATATTGTGTACATTTGTTAAAGGCCATTGACAGACAGTATAACTGTGGCCTCTTGTCATCCTAGATAATTCTGATACCCACTATTCATCTACTTGTCACATCAAAATTTTTGAAGATCTATTATCTAAATATGTGCATAGTAGGGTTTACTCACGAGCTACTGTACTGAATAGTTTGATTAAATTCTTGTCCAATATATTGATATCTAAGCACACTAACCTACAGATGTTCAGTGATATCACCCACGGTCGTGTACGTAGTTGTATGAAATTTCTGATTGACATTATGTTTAAATTGGTATCAAAAGAACAGATAAGTAATTTAATTGTTTTTATTAACAGAATGTGTCATGGATGAATAAGCTGCCATTGCTTTGTGTACACATCACTAGAGACCAAAAATGTACAGTGTTAGCAATCAGCGACCCATGAACCGGCCCGGCCTACACACTCCCCACCAAAACACACCCGGAGTCTCCACACTAAAATCAACAGTTGGACAAATTTCCAGCAAGGCAAGGCCAGTAAATCTTGTGAGAGAGTCCCTTCGGAGTAACATCAGTGCTATCCGAGAGTCCATCCGGAGCTCCGCAAGTTCTCAGGGACTTAAAACACCAGTAGACATATCGGCCCTCCCTGGTGGGAAAACTTCGAGTCTTAAGGATCCGTGTGAGGATGTGGTAAGGACAGAGGATTTCGATCTGCAGGATGACGTAGTGAGCTGTGCATCAAATTCCACCATCAAAGATCCATATCAAGATGTAAGACAATTTTATTTATCTTATACTGTAAATGTGCTAATTCATGGTATGCTGAAATTTTAGAGCATTTCCAGAATTGCGTACATTGATTAGTGGGCATGCATTTCCATATTCCGTGGCACACATTTATTATAATGAAATATAATGAAAGCATGCATGTAGTCAAAATTAGGGAAAGGAATGTAAACCGAACATAGTATAAGAGTATATACCTCTATGAATTGTGCATTTAAAATACATTATTTGTATCTATTGCATTCACTAATCAGGTCAATTGCAACATGCCGTATTCGCTGTAATTAATTCCCTTCCCCATCTAAGCGCCTCACCCCTTCTATTGACAGAGTGGAAGTCATAAAATTGACCCTCATCCAATGCCTTAAACAATGCTTTAAATCTAAATATTTACAGTCAGTGGTTGAATTGATAGTATAAACCCATTGATTGCAACCAAAGGCGACTCAACTTTATTTCTCGATAGATTGAGTATGTCACGCGCAATTTGGAGCTGCGCGGGATGGATTTATGATGGTCCAAATCAGAAACTTTGGTGTTTTCAGTACCGAACGTACGTTTTTCTCTCAATAAATGCATCAGGTTTTATAAAATAAACAAAATAAACCACATATACATGTATGTGTGTAAATACAATGTTGAAAAAGTTACATTGTTTACTGTTTTAACTACACGTACCGCTTTGAGCATTGCTTCCGTGCTAAATAACTCAAGTTGTACAAATGATACAGTTTTGA
The DNA here is from genome assembly GCF_041381155.1 of Argopecten irradians. NCBI lineage: Eukaryota > Metazoa > Mollusca > Bivalvia > Pectinida > Pectinidae > Argopecten > Argopecten irradians. The sequence continues at coordinate 42,456,058 of NC_091143.1, forward strand.
ACATTCCGAACATTGTTTAACCGGTGGAGTCTGTGTTGTTCGCTACAACATGTAGATCTACTCTAGGGTACTATTTGTATTTTGTAACACCCATGGTTGTACCAAAGGATAAGATGCATGTAATCCAGTCTTTGTGTTGGATAAGATTTACCAAAACGACCTAGCACGACAAGCATTTTTGGTACACCTCGGGGGACAGACAAGTCCCTGCACGGTATCTACTATGCATTTGCCCTTACATACATCAATGTAGTTTGGGTTGTTCGCTAAATAGCATGAAAGGAATCTACATCACGGAAATTGTAGCTTTATTAATACTCTGTATAACTAGCTTCGCCGGTCCAACAAATATCTGATTGCTTTAAATCGTTGGATAAGATTTACCAAAACGACCTAGACACGACAAAGCATTTTTGTTGATTACCTAATCCTTAATTGTTAAGCACCATGGGCGCTAATTACGGCAAATACGGTACTTGTTTATTTTGCAAAACAATCCTTTACTACAACTAAGCTGAATGTATTCTTTCATACCCACAATGTTAGGTTTTATGTAAATCAATAACACGAAATTGCTCCATGAATATATCTACAGGTATATAAGTCTGTAACCACATAGAAAGAAAGGGCTGACCTTGGTATTTTGAAAAAAACATGTATGATACAGAATTTACATTTATATTATGGAATGAAATTTGCTAATGACATGGGTAATACATGTAACATGTTGCAGACCTGTGTAATAATTGGCTGTTCGCTAATATTGCTTTCACTTTGACATCAAAACTCCAAACGATAGCATGATCAGTGTCTTTGATATTCATTGCATGCAATTGCTTCAAAACACCATCAAAGCAAAGTGCTTTGACTCTTTCAGTCAATCAAAGTTTGCATACATGTATTTGATGTCCATACAATACAGAGGTATATAAAATGACTGTTTTTTCATTATAGAAGCAAAATCTTTTGGGATTTTATTATAACATTTTTATCAAATGCAAAAATAAGCATTGAACTGCATTCTGTTGGCAATTATGGAAATATGAATATCAACTGGACATCGGCAAATTCAACATGAAGCATGCTTCATTAAATTAAGCTGCTGTCCAGTGTGCATTAATTCCTACTCTTATAATTACTATCTGAATGAAGTTCAATTTTGAAATATTTGTAAAAAGTCTGTATAATCATTCTACAATTATAAATTGTTTCTGAAATCTGTGGCCGAGATTTGCCCAGATAGTGCATTGTTAATGTGATATTCTCTGCAAAATTTCAAAAATATTGTATATTGAGATATTTCTTGACTAGAACAATTTTTCTGAAGGTATACTGTACAAATAACCTTTATCCATAGACGGTGTAGAAATACAAGTATGAAGAAGGATGGAGCATCAACACCAAAGATTCCGTGAATTTGTGGGTATTTATTAGTTTACATGTTTCGGATGGCTAGGCCAACCGTCATCAGAACAAATTTACAACAGCATTTTCAGAGCTAAAGTGCAAATTACGGTTCACGAAATGACGTCACATTAATTGTTTCCAAATCACGTGATCTACACAATGGACGGAGCAAAACAAGTGGACTTTAGTTAGAACAACATATAAAAGTAATAAATTACATATAAATCAAAGTGGAAAAATAATCAATAAAAGTTTCGGCACAGTTTGTGATTGAAGGTACAGTTTATCAGGATGAAATATTTCTGGAAGATGGATTTGGTAGCGTTATGTAGGCTTCAGTTCGTGGGTGGACATATTGTCAATACTCATTGTCTTTCAGACACCCGTGTACTGACTTCCGTACATTGCATGCTTTGAACAATGCCGTATATATATTTAGTTGTGATAAACGATTGTCACTCAGCCATTACCTATCTGTATTCGTGCGGTGGTACTACCTATACAACGATGATTTATTCTTATTAGGACCCATCAGCAGCGAGACACTACTCTCCATTTTGGGACACCTCAACGATATCCATTTCTTGATTATGTCCACCCACGAACTGAAGCCTACATAACGCTACCAAATCCATCTTCCAGAAATATTTCATCCTGATAAACTGTACCTTCAATCACAAACTGTGCCGAAACTTTTATTGATTATTTTTCCACTTTGATTTATATGTAATTTATTACTTTTATATGTTGTTCTAACTAAAGTCCACTTGTTTTGCTCCGTCCATTGTGTAGATCACGTGATTTGGAAACAATTAATGTGACGTCATTTCGTGAACCGTAATTTGCACTTTAGCTCTGAAAATGCTGTTGTAAATTTGTTCTGATGACGGTTGGCCTGGCCATCCGAAACATGTAAACTAATAAATACCCACAAATTCACGGAATCTTTGGTGTTGATGCTCCATCCTTCTTTATTAATATGATTTGCACAACTTGAGCAAGTTCTGAAATGGCTAGGGCCCTTTCTACTTAAAACCATACTCTGGATGAACTGGACCACTAACTTTGTCGGCCACTGACTTAATTTGCAGACCTCTGATTTCATCGACCAAAGTTCAGTGATTCAAAGCGAATAAATCAGTCAGCTAGTAATTAGACTTGATTGGTTTAGAATCAGGAAGTGACAATAGCTGTGTATGCATGTTCATCACACACAATTATATTGTTGCTATCTTCATACTGGGGTAATACCAGAAGAAACACAGTCAGTTCTGGCCACCACTTGAATTGCCCTTCATTGGAGTTGATATGTTTACAAAAACTGAATAAATTGTTAAAAAGACCTTTGCAGGTTATACTCAGGTGCAACTTGTAGTCTGCAAAACACAGGCTGTTTTCGATTATATGGTTTGACTGGTTGGACCTAGTAGTTTGTTCAGATAATATCACATATTTCTTTCATACCTACGGGTGTAATACTGGCTGGTCTAGGGCAATACACTCATGCCGCCTGAGGCTGTATTGCATGGCTACCCATGCAATAAAGCCTCGTGACGTCACGGCGTCAACAAAATCTCTATTTCCTCGGTAAAATTTTAACATTTTTTTCACAAAATTGACTGGTTTTACTATAAAAGAGGCAAGCAACAGAATTTGTGTTGAAAATATCACGTTATACTTCATGTATGGAAAATTGACTTCCAGTCGTGGATTTCTTTGAATTTATTTCAAAATGGCGTGATATTATAGTCGTAAAATTGCAATAAAACGTCGATGTATGAAAGAAAAATACTCTTTCATAAGTGAATATGAAGGATAGGGATACTCTACCCTCGAGATCACAAAATGTTGCAAAACCCTCGGGTTTTACTACATTTTGTGACCCTCGGGTAGAATATCCCTATCCTTCATATTCACTTATGAAAGAGTCTTATAATATTACCACCCAGCAATCAAAGATGGACCTGGTGGTCTTATTTTGTTTTCAGACGAGCCTTGACGAAGCCCTCACAGGCTCGTATCAAAAACTGCAGGTCCATCAGGATTTATACTTGAAATAATGACTTTAACGGTCGAACCGGTTGTTCCGAATAAACGAAAATGGTCTAAGTATTACTCCGGTAAATTTATTGACTTCTGACTTTATCAGCAACTGTCTGAATTGACTACTGTCTTATTAACAAGTTGGCGAATGACTTAACTTTGTTCTGTAACACCTAAAAGTGCCCAAGAGAATAGTACTATGCTCTATTGTCATTTCATGTTGGCACTGCATGACTTACTTCTTTCACCCCTGCAGATAAATTTGAACTCTTCTGGTTCAAAGGCAGGGATTGTTTATTATGAATTTTCAGAGGTGATTGAGTTAATACACTGTACTAGAATTACTGAATTTATCATCCAAGCCGTCTAACACTATCTCTTTGACCAAATGTATCTAGTACCATTACCATTCTGACAAAGTATACAGATAATTATCATATCACATAAAATTCAGTCCCGTATAAATGTCATAAAATCAAAATGTCTGTCTCAATAACTTTGGAGGTGTGACATCCTGTAGTAGAATTCCTGTAGTGTTCTTTATGGCTTAGGAGGATAGTGTTTGGCAGGTACTAGATTCGATAGTGTCTAAATGGATCGTGTTTAGTAGGTAAATGTAGATAGTACATAATTTAAAGGGATTGTCTTAGTCCTTTCTAAACGTCGACTATGACGCAGGTCCCACTGTCAGTGGTCACTTGAAGCTGTTGACCCGAAACCATAAGCTCTGTGTCAATATCACTTGACCATTCCTGTAAGTTCCCGGTCAATATTTGGACAAACAGCTTTCTTGGAGATGATTCTACTCAGGTAGACAAAAGTACATAACACTTAATCTTAAGTTTACAAGTTCAGTGGTTCTAAAGTGTTTTTTATTAGCTTATGTCATGGCGCGGCGTCCGTCGTCCGTCCGTCCGTCCGTCCGTCCGTCCGTCCGTCCGTCAACATTTCCTTTAAATCGCTACTAGTCATAGAGTTCTGCATGGATTGTAACCAAATTTGGCCACAAACATCCTTGGGGGAGGGGGAACAGAACTTGTATAAATTTTGGCTCTGTCCCCCCCGGGGCAGGAGGGGCGGGGCCCAATAGGGGAAATAGAGGTAAATCCTATAAATCGCTACTTGTCCTAGAGTTCTGCATGGATTGTAACCAAATTTGACCACAAACATCCTTGGGGGAGGGGAAACAGAACTTGTATAAATTTTGGCTCTGGTCCCCCAGGGGCAGGAGGGGCGGGGCCCAATAGGGGTAATAGAGGTAAATCCTTTAAATCGCTACTTGTCCTAGAGTTCTGCATGGATTGTAACCAAAATTAGCCACAAACATCCTTGGGGGAAGGGGAACAGAACTTGTATAAATTTTGGCTCTGACCCCCCGGGGGCAGGAGGGGCGGGGCCCAATAGGGGAAATAGAGGTAAATCCTTTAAATCTCTACTTGTCCTAGAGCTCTACATGAATTGTAACCAAATTTGGCCACAAACATCCTTGGGGGAAGGGGAACAGAACTTGTATAAATTTTGGCTCTGATCCCCCAGGGGCAGGAGGGGCGGGGCCCAATAGGGGAAATAGAGGTAAATCCTTTAAATCGCTACTTGTCATAGAGTTCTGAATGGAATGTAACCAAATTTGGCCACAAACATCCTTTGGGGAAGGGGAACAGAACTTGTATAAATTTTGGCTCTGGTCCCCCAGGGGCAGGAGGGGCGGGGCCCAATAGGGGTAATAGAGGTAAATCCTTTAAATCGCTACTTGTCCTAGAGTTCTGCATGGATTGTAACCAAAATTAGCCACAAACATCCTTGGGGGAAGGGGAACAGAACTTGTATAAATTTTGGCTCTGATCCCCCAGGGGCAGGAGGGGCGGGGCCCAATAGGGGAAATAGAGGTAAATCCTTTAAATCGCTACTTGTCATAGAGTTATGAATGGAATGTAACCAAATTTGGCCACAGACATCCTTTGGGGAAGGGGAACAGAACTTGTATAAATTTTGGCTCTGTGCCCCCCGGGGCAGGAGGGGCGGGGCCCAATAGGGGAAATAGAGGTAAATCCTATAAATCGCTACTTGTCCTAGAGTTCTGCATGGATTGTAACCAAATTTGGCCACAAACATCCTTGGGGGAAGGGGAACAGAACTTGTATAAATTTTGGCTCTGATCCCCCAGGGGCAGGAGGGGCGGGGCCCAATAGGGGAAATAGAGGTAAATCCTTTAAATCGCTACTTGTCATAGAGTTCTGAATGGAATGTAAACAAATTTGGCCACAGATATCCTTTGGGGAAGGGGAACAGAACTTGTATAAATTTTGGCTCTGTCCCCCCCCCCGGGGCAGGAGGGGCGGGGCCCAATAGGGGAAATAGAGGTAAATCCTATAAATCGCTACTTGTCCTAGAGTTCTGCATGGATTGTAACCAAATTTGACCACAAACATCCTTGGGGGAGGGGGAACAGAACTTGTATAAATTTTGGCTCTGACCCCCCAGGGGCAGGAGGGGCGGGGCCCAATAGGGGAAATAGAGGTAAATCCTTTAAATCGCTACTAGTCATAGAGTTCGGCATGGATTGTAACCAAATTTGGCCACAAACATCCTTGGGGGAAGGGGAACAGAACTTGTATAAATTTTGACTCTGGCCCACCGAGGGCAGGACAGGTGGGGCCCAATAGGGGAAATAGAGGTAAATCCTATAAATCACTTCTTGTCCTAGAGTTTTGCTTGGATTGTGACCAAATTTGGCCATAAACATCCTTGGGGGAAGGGGAACAGAACTTGTAAAAATTTTGGCTCTGACCCCCTGGGGGTGGGTGGGGTGGGGCCCAATAGGGGATTTAGAGGTTAATATTAAAATTCCTTCAGAAAAGAAACAATGAACCTGTATTCAGTGGTTCTAAAGTGTTTTTTATTGCCACCTCAGTAATGGAAACCAAAATGTAGAGCAAGACACTGCGGGATAGTTTTAGCGGTGTTTGTAGATATTAAAACCCGTAAGTGTATTTGAGAGGAAGTCTGCTTTGTGTATATATGACTCTGTATATTTCCATAATTTATGAATATGTCCTGATTGAGTTTAATGAAGGACAGTGTAATAAAAAAAAAGCTTAGCTGGTAAGAAGTTTATCATATTTAAATGTATAAGTCCATTCCATGCTGTTTTTTCCAGTATATGTTTAAATTACACTAATGTCTCAAAAATTGTTTTACTCTGTTGAATTGGGACACAAAGTTCTCCTATTTTACTCTAGTTATTCAAAGCTTGTTGTACATACTTTTAACAAATTTTGAAACTTTGAAAAATCTTAAGATTTATGGAATACCTAAGGAAACATATGCAATGTACTAAAAATCAAAGCTTCCACAAGAATTCGATTTATTAGATAGTTCTTATTTTGATCAAAATTTTAATTGATTTTAAACTACATTCAGACATTTTCTTTATCTAATAAGTGCAGTTTTAATTCAATTAATATTTTAGTTTGTTCACTTCATATCAAATTTGACTTTTCAAAAAAAATTTCTTTGCTGTTCAACCTTTACTGGACTCTGAAATTAAATTTGATCTTTATGTTAATTGTGTCGGTTAGCACTCCAGATTTCCTTTGTGTATTTTCCAACATTTATCCTTAACGTACTTGTTACATATTGATTCTAACCTTGGTCGAGAAGTAGATATAGGTCTGTGTACATATTTTCATTAACAGGTTTCTAATTATAAGATTAAATTGATTTTTACCCCCTTAAAACTGTTATGAATCAATAGGGTTTGGTATACTGTACTCATTGACCTTGAGGAAGTACAGTTGATTTAAAACTGGCACAACATTCTATTTTGTGTTTGACAATGGCTTTGTTGACGAAAAATTATAAATATATTTACAAGTCATTGGAATGGCAAAAAACAGAGTTTTGAAAGAGTTTCCTGAAGTGTGTTGCTGTAGCTGATGAGTGGTCAAGAGGTTTTCTGATATTCTACATTACTAGAGCTGGAGTCGAACATCTTAGCCGTTTAAAAGACAGTTCAAATTGTTGCACTGTTACATGGAGCATTGTTGGATCGTCGCACTCTCACATGATAGGGTCGCCAATGTGACAGTGCAACATGGCCTATATAAGCCACCATACTCTCTACATCTTGGTTGTTTAAAAGTTTAAAACCTATGTGGAACATGAAAAATAAACACCCATATATCAAGGAAGCATGTACATGTAATCCAAAAATCACCATCCAAGAATGCAAGGCATTGAGAATTATATGAAAATGGCATTGATCTCCTTGGTAATTTTAAAGTAGCATGCATGTACAATATAAATACTGACATACAATTTATTAAGGAAGATTGATTCTGTTTGCTTCAACAGCTATTTTCCTAAAATGGTGTTGCCAGCTTCTAAATTTTAAAATTAATTTATTCCGCTAGATAATCAATAATTATTAAGTTATTAATCAAAACAAGTATATTTATAAATGCATGCTTTTTTCATCCTAAATAAGATTTAAAAAAAAAAAAAAAAAAAAAATATTAATGTTTATGTGGATAGACGTCAACAATTAGAATAAATGTAGGGGGGATTTCTTGAATATTAGAAAAAAATTAAAATTTATAATTGATAAGCTGTCGAACATGTGGTTGCATGTTCAATACTTTGATTATACAGGACTGTCAAACATTCACAAATACAATGGTATATTGGTTTTTCTATAGAAATCCAAAGTGATTGACCTTTGAAACCTAGTTCTAAAACTTCTTTTCATGTACATAAAATGTTCTAGTTTATTGGTGAGTAATTTCAATTCCATTGCATGATGCCCTTAAATTATTGAGGAAAAATCTCGAAATGGTCTTGATGATAAATGAGCAAGACATCAGTGGTCATTTAATTTATTGAGGTGCGAAACTTTTCAGTTAATAATGTCCTATAAAAATCCTAATAACTGCGGACCGTCAAAATGATCAAGACATTTTAATTCATGAATAAAAGAAAAACGATTTCAAGTTTAAATTGAATTTCCGATATAACTATATGCTTCATTTAATTAAATTTGTCAACTCAATCAATTATGTACTGTATAAGTGAAAGAAAAATTGATGTATTGCAAATTTTTGCAGACATAGAAAGGGGAGCAGAATGATTTAAATGTATGATGATAATGCTTTTGTACACACGATGAAAATGTAATCAGTTATGTATTATAGCTTGGGTATTTATAAAAGCTGGTTAGATTATCGGGACCAGAATATGGGGTGGGACTGGTTCATATAGAAAATGTGTGCGTGTATTTACCGTAGATAAAATTGAAAGCAATGAGCATGTTTAGAAATTGATAAGTATAGCAGTGGTTCTTATTTCTATGTAAACGTTGACATAATGCAAGCACACTTGTAATCTGAGATAACATGGAGACGCTGTCGACAACTGGGCTTCTGTAATAGCGTTCCATGATAGGGCAGAAACGTTATGATGGAAGCATTTTAAATGTAACCTGTCATGTGACTTTTGTTGATGTCTTCACCGATAATTAATTCTATACAACGAAATTGAATGAAATATGCAAATGAGGTGTATCAGTGTGCATACAATACTGTAGAGGTCATGTGTTGAAGTGTTAGAGGTCAGCTTTGTTCTACCTATACTGGCATTTACCCAATATTAATAGGCTTATGCCATAAACCTTTTACAGCTCTTGAGCACTAGTCGATACAAGGAATTTCGTCAAAGATTTTATTTTACGATAAGTCACCTCGAACTGGATTTCGTTTCGAGTGAGGTTATGCCACAAAATACACTTCAAGTTTAATTTCGAATTTATGGATGTGAAGGAGATAACTTTGTATTTATGGAAGTGAAAGTGAACGGTGGGAGTTATACACTGTGGAAAGATTGTGCATATTGTTTTTTACGTGGATTTCTGAATAATGATCCTTCGAGTCCATGTGAACATTCCAAGGTAAGATAGCTAGGTTACTGGTAATATACATCTGGTAGGATGTATTACACAAGTTCAGGTATAGATTTCTTACATCAGGTAGATATTAAATCAAATATTGTTTTCTTTTTTATGACTCGGACTCAAAATATTGTTCATATATTACACTTATGATTTTAATTCTGTTTGTTCAGAGTGTACAGTCTATTTAACATTTGTACTCCTTGATGCAATATTTCATATGATGTACCTTAGTATAATTAGAAGATCAATATTTCTTTCAAATAATATTATTGTATTTGTAAACCTGCTGGAAATAAAAATTATAAATTGTAAATGTGCATACTTTAGCAGTAATCCTTTTTAATTTACTTCAGTTTTTCATTTAGTTCATAATTTTCATGAACTAAAATTTGCTTGAGATAATTTTCATAGGAGAAATTTATGTACAAAAATTAGATTGTGTTACATGAATTTCCTGTTCCTGTACAAAGTCTCTATATCACTTTTTAAGTCATAATCAATTTTGTGCTGGAATTTAATTGTGCCAAACTTAAAGCACATTTACAATGTTGTTTTGGAGTACATTATGTTGTATGAGAAGTGTCCTACATACTCACCTCGTTAGAGTACTGATGAACTCATGAACTTACAAATCAATAATATAAACTCTAAGAACAACAATAACTACATTATTTACATCTGATGTATTGCTTTAAATTTACTACAAAACTTGTTTTGTAATTTGATTATTTACTCTTGCAAGAAACATGATTATTTTTATTTGAATTTTGATAAGGGATTTATTTGCCTTAAAGTTTATGCAAACATGGTGATTTAACTATTTCATTATAAGGAGAGTTTCGTAATTAAATTGCTACAGTGTTACAATACATTGGTTAAGTCTGTTTGTTTAATGGTAAATACCCGATGCGACGAATCAATTACACTAGGAAACTGGCACCATTTCCTGACAAGCACAATGTTTATTTGACAATGGATTTACTCCAAATTATGCTTGAATACTGAATACATTTTAATTACCTCTATAATTACTTCAGGTCAGCAGTTTACTGAACATGTAAAATGGTTACCTTTAGGAGTACAAAATCTATAATTTTTAGCTCACCTGGGTCCGAAGGGCATCGGTGAGTTACTTGGGGGCATCCCCACACCCGGAGGGGAACAGGACTTGTTATTTTATGCTCTGACGCCCCCCGGGGACAGGGGCGGGCCCAATAGGGGAAATTTGAAATATAAAATTTTGGCTCTGACCCCACCAAGGGACAAAGGAGGGGCGCGGGACATATTGGGGAAATTGAGGTAAAATAAAAATGGGGGAAACGGGGAACAGAACATTGTATTAATTTTGCCTCTGACCCCTCGGGGACAGGAGGGGCGGGGCCCAATAAGGGAAAATTTAGATAAATCCTATAACATCGCTACTTGTCCTAGAGTTCTGCATGGATTGTAACCAAATTTGGCCAGAAACATCATTGGGGGAAGGGAATACAGAACTTGTATAAATTTTGGCTCTGACCCCCCGCAGGGACAGGAGGGGCAGGGGCCCAATAGGGGAAATTTGAGGTAAATCCTATAAATCGCTACTTGTCCTAGAGTTCAGCATGGATTGAAACCAAATTTGGCCAGAAACATCCTTGGGGGAAGGGGAATAGAAATAGAACTTGTATAAATTTTGGCTCTGAACCCCCGGGGACAGGCAAGGGGCGGAGCCCAATAGGGGAAATACGAGGTAAATCCTATAAATAACTCACTACTTGTACCCTAGTAGGGTTCTGCATTGGATTGTAACCAAATTTGGCCAGAAACATCCTTGGGGGAATGGGAACAGAACTTGTATAAATTTTGGCTCTGACCCCCACAGGGACAGGAGGGGCGGGGCCCAATAAGGGGGAAATTTAGGTAAATCCTATAAATCGCTACTTGTCCTAGAGTTCTGCATGGATTGTAACCAAATTTTTGGCCAGAAACATCCTTGGGGGAAGGGGAACAGAACTTGTATAAATTTTGGCTCTGACCCCCCGGGGGACAGTAGGGCAGGGCCCAAATAGGGGAAATATGAGCGGTAAATCCTATAAATCGCTACTTGTCATCCTAGAGTTCTGCATAGATTGTAACCAAATTTGGCCAGAAACATCCTTGGGGGAAGGGGAATAGAACTTGTATAAATTTTGGCTCTGACCCCCCGGGGACAGGAGGGGCGGTGGCCCAATAGGGTTAGTTTAGCAGATAATATCCTAATAAATTAGCTACTTCTCGTTCTAGAGTTCTGCATACGGATTGTAACCAAATCATGGTCCAGGACCATACCTAGGGTGGAAGGGGACACAGAGACACTTGCGTTTAAATTTTTTGCGCTCTGACGCCCCCTGGGGACAGGAGGGGCGGGCCCAATAGGGGAAATAGAGTAAATCCTATAAATCGCTACTTGTTCCTAGAGTTCTGCATGGATGTAACCAAATTTGGCCAGAAACTTTCTGTAGGGGAATAGGGGAACAGAACTTATATAAAATTTTGGCTCTGACCCCCCGGGGCACAGGAGGGGCGGGCCCAATAGGGGAAATAGAGGTAAATCCTCATAAATCGCTTCTTGTAGTTCTCATGGATTGTAACCAAATGGCCAGAAACATTCTTAGCAACTTGATTGGCTCCAGTTCGCAATTATCAAGCACCAATATGTACAAGTCTTTCCTCACTGATAAGCCCATATCTGCAAATAAGCCGCAATTCACAATAAGCCTAAGTGTGTTCATAAATAAGATCATGTCTACGTATAAGTTTTTTTTCCACAAAATAGTTAATAAGCTCTTGCCTATAGATTAAAGCCCTATAGGTGAACAATAGGTCCCTTTCCAAGCAAAGTTTTCCAGTGTTCTTGATTAAATTCCCTTTTCAAAATTTAGTATAATCCTTATAAAAAAAATCACAAGTTCAACAATATAAGTCAGGTTCAAAGTATTGTAGAGGCATTAGCTTTTTAGGTCACCTGAGACGAAGTCTCATGGTGACCTATTCTAATCGCCTTTAGTCGTCCGTCGTCACCGTCTACCATCGGTACACCGGGCTCGAAGCGACAGCTCAAAAATACAGCATGACAGGGGATGTTTCAGTCATTGTTTTTAATTATACAGCACAAGTATGCAGACTGTATCCTGGTCTGGTCGTTTCAGAAAACATTCGAATTAAATTAAATGTAAAACTTGTGGAATTTTAATGCGTCTTTATTGAATAATCTGTGAAGATATATGGTGTGTACCTGCTAAAAATTTAGGTTACTCACATATTTTCGTTTATTTTGAAATTATTATATGGTTTTAAACCAAATCACTTTTCTTACATTAAAGGATATACATATATATTCATTAATACAAAATGTTGGTAACCTGGGTTTTTTCCATGATTTGTAGATATTCGTTTTATAAGGAGACATCAGTGTACGGAGTATAGCTCGCGAGGTGTACGGAGTATAGTTAAAATTCTTATTGTGGTGTATGGAGTATAGCGTAATAGTATCAATGATTTAATGTATATTTACCTCATTCAATTGATTATTTCGGTTTGTTTGCTTCATATTGACAATCCTGTTTACACATGTGTCCGCTAGCCAAGGGTATTTAGTCTGATTCTCTTCCTACAAATGAGAATCGGCTAAATACCCTAATTGGCTAGCGAAGTTGATGTGTCCGGTAAAACGACAAAATCAGTCAGTAACTATAGAATAGTAGTCAAAACTGTTAATACGGCATCCGTAATAGAAAATGAATTTAAAACAGAGTTTAAGTTCTTGGTTATCATTTAAATATAAAACTTTTTTTTTAAATTAAATTCCAATAGTTTTTGAACTATGATATGCAGAAGTGAAATGAATGAATTTGGTACATTTGTATAACGTATTTACTTACGCGATCTTGTAATTCCCCAGTACATATATGTGTTACAGTGGATGTATTTTCTGATAATGATAGTACAGTGGAAATGTTATTTTCTTATTAAAAGAGGTGTGAAGGAACCAGTCATGTGATGCTGTACTTTTTGTTCTGGCGATAGTATTGTGTTTCCTCTGCTTTACTTTTAACATTATCATGAACGTTTGTCGTTTCAACACAAGACGAACAAGCAAATTTCCTTCATTCTCTTTGCTGACAGCAGAACGACCATCGAGTTATAGGCTTAGTTTCCCTTAGCTAACTATTTTTTAGTGTATTTGTGCATAAATATAAAGTTTAAACATTATACCATGGTCTTATATGACTAGTTTTTCAAATTTATATGTTTTAATATGATTTTTGAAAGCATGAAAATAAGTTATTTTTCCTGGTTTGTCCAAAACCTGACATTCAAAACCGACAGTGTATTTTCTTTTATTGGTGTATTGATGTATAAGTTAACATAATTTTATTATCCTACTGCATCTAAATATTTAGGAGTGTATTTAAAAACCCCAGGAGACATACAGATGTACATCTGCCGATCGATCGTAAAAATGGCGAAGTTGCCAAGCTCTCTAATATCATACATCTATATATATATATGTTTCTGGTATGGGGCAATGTATACGACGGGTGGACTAATCCCCGTGTGCCTGAGGGGTGCCATGACAGGAGCGATTTGGTTATATTGCTATAAACGACTATGAAAGTTATACATGGATATTGGTATTTTTTGTATGTTTGTTTGTTGAATTATTTTAACGTCCTTTCAACAGCTATGGTCATGTAAGGATGGCCTCCCGTGTATGCAGTGCGTATATCGTGTGTGAATTGCGAGGTGCGTGTTTTGGGAGACTGCGCTATGTTCGTGTATCTATATTTATATTTTGTAAATATCAAAGAAACACAATTTAACAAAGCATGACAATTTATTGACTCGTGCCCTATCCGGGCCTCGAACTCACGATCTACGGCACCCAATCGCCTAGCCAAACATACTTGCGCCTTCTACCACTGCGCCACATCCACGGGGTGCCGTAGATCGTGAGTTCGAGGCCCGGATAGGGCAAGAGTCAATAAATTGTCATGCTTTGTTAAATTGTGTTTCTTTGATACTTTTTCATAATGAGGAAAAACGGTATAAAGCTAGTATATTAATAATCCGAAATAAAAGGCCAAAATAAATTCAAAGTAAAATCAAAATTATTTTTATGGAATATATATTCAGCCACTATAGGGCCTTCTTCAGTCCGAAATAACACTAACACAACGTGTTCGTCTACATGTTTGTTTACATCTATTGTGTGCAGGTACAAAATGTCTCGGCCCGTTTGATGTATACGGCGGGTTATTTCGACCCAACATGCTATGTGCACTTAATCAACTTGATGCTTTTTATTTATATTTTGTATGTATTCTTATACGGAAGGGAACTTAAAATTTCCCATGTGGTTATTGGAATACATGACACTGTTGTGCCTAATTATACGTCAGATAAATGTTGAATAAACCGTAGGAGCAAAACAGGTAATCTTGGAGAGCGGATTTAAGAAAATGTAACAGACAAATGGACGGAGAAATTAAAATTGCATGCAATATCCCCTGTTTCGGTGAAATCGGGGATAATTAAAAGTTAAAAACTTTGTAAATGTCTTATATTGTTTCGAAAGACTGTCTAAAGTGTTTGTATAACATCACTATTACCATTATGTCATTAATAGTTTCCATTTTAGCTCTAGAAAAGAGGGGATTTGTGGAATCACTTTGGCGTCAGCGTTCGAAATCCCAGGTTAAGGTTTTGGTGCAAGTGTTGTCATACTGCTATCCGTCACAATTGGCATTAATTTCTACAGTCATTTTGTAATTGTTGTTATGGGTATGAAAAATCATTTAAATAATCAAAATGCTGGATTTTGAGAATTTCAAGAGGCTCAATGGACCGAAATGTTATGTTATGTAATGATATTGCTATATTTTGTAATACTGGTAAATTACAAAGATCCTTATTAAATCAACAAATCAATGCTTTATTTGTGATTGTAAATCCAACTATGATTAATTTTTAGCTCACCTGGCCCGAAGCGCCGGTGAGCTTATGTCATGGCGCGGCGTCCATCGTCCGTCGTCAGTTGTCCGTCGTCCGTTGTCCGTCGTCCGTCGTCCGTCCGTCCGTCCGTCCGTCCGTCCGTCCGTCCGTCCGTCAACATTTCCTTTTAATCGCTACTAGTCATAGAGTTCTGCATGGATTGTAACCAAATTTGGCCACAAGCATCATTGGGGGAGGGGGAACAGAACTTGTATAAATTTTGGCTCTGGTCCCCCGGTGGCAGGAGGGGCGGGGCCCAATAGGAGAAATAGAGGTAAATGCTTTAAAACGCTACTTGTCATAGAGTTCTGCATGGATTGTAACCAAAATTAGCCACAAACATCCTTGGGGGAAGGGGAACAGAACTTGTATAAATTTTGGCTCTGATCCCCCAGGGGCAAGAGGGGCGGGGCCCAATAGGGGAAATAGAGATAAATCCTTTAAATCGCTACTAGTCATAGAGTTCTGAATGGAATGTAACCAAATTTGGCCACAACCATCCTTGGGGGAAGGAGAACAGAAATTGTATAAATTTTGGCTCTGGTCCCCCGGGGGCGGGGCCCAATAGGGGAAATAGAGGTAAATCCTTTAAATCGCTACTAGTCATAGAGTTCTGAATGGAATGTAACCAAATTTGGCTACAAACATCCTTGGAGGAAGGGGAACAGAACTTGTATAAATTTTGGCTCTGACCCCCTGGGGCTGGAGGGTTGGGGCCCAATAGGGGAAATAGAGGTAAATCCTTTAAATCGCTACTAGTCATAGAGTTCTGCATGGATTGTAACCAAAATTAGCCACAAACATCCTTGGGGGAAGGGGAACAGAACTTGTATAAATTTTGGCTCTGATTCCCCAGGGGCAAGAGGGGCGGGGTCCAATAGGGGAAATAGAGATAAATCCTTTAAATCGCTACTAGTCATAGAGTTCTGAATGGAATGTAACCAAATTTGGCTACAAACATCCTTGGAGGAAGGGGAACAGAACTTGTATAAATTTTGGCTCTGACCCCCTGGGGCTGGAGGGTTGGGGCCCAATAAGGGAAATAGAGGTAAATCCTTTAAATCGCTACTAGTCATAGAGTTCTACATGGATTGTAATCAAATTTGGCCACAACCATCCTTGGGGGAAGGGGAACAGAACTTGTATAAATTTTGGCTCTGGCCCCTCGGGGGCTGGAGGGATGGGGCCCAATAGGGGAAATAGAGGTAAATCCTTTAAATCGCTACTAGTCATAAAGTTCTGCATGGAATGTAACCAAATTTGGCCAGAAATATCCTTGGGAGAATAAGAACTGAGTTTGTAGGGGATTCAGAGGTTAATATTATGGGATTAAGAGGTTAATATTAAAATTCCTTCAGAAAAGAAACAATGAACCTGTATTCAGAACATTACTTGGCATTACAAACCAGGTGAGCGATACAGGCCCTCTGGGCCTCTTGTTTAAAGATAGCAAATTCTCAAAAGAACACGTTTTAAAATGTTTTAAACTTGCTATACTCTGTACACCTTCCCTGCTATACTCCGTACACATGTTATTTTGAAATGGCTATACTCCGTACACAAGACGACTAAATTACGTATTGAAAATGGCATTTATAGTACAAATTATGTTGTTATATCGGTCTAATTACAATATTATAGCAATTATCCATATTGCTAATATACAATAAAGATCATCCAGGCTGAATATTTGCAATAAAATGAAAATATTTTCAGATTTCAACATCTCGCCGAAAGTACACGCCATGTACACCATACATATTGTCAAATAATTTTATAGTGACTCCTTCAATTATAAAGTGTTTACCTTTAACGAATCTAGAATAGTTTGTGAAACACCTAAACCAGGAAATGACAAGCAATATTAATTTAATATAGCTAAAAACATTAAATTAATTATCGGTGTTTTGAGCTGTCGCTTCGAGTGTAGCTATTTCCGGTGTACCGATGATAGACGGTGGTCGTGCGACGATAAACTTTTTACATTTTCGTCTTCTTCTCCAAAACCGCTGAAGCAATTTCAATGAAATTTTGTATAAACCTTCTAAGGCATACGACCAATCAAACTTGTGAATAATATGGTCCCCACCTCCCAGGGGACCGTGGGAGGGGCCAAAAGGGATAAAATTGACTAAAATTTCAAAAACCTTCCTCTCTACTCACAGATGTGGTAGAATCAAATACTCTTGACATAGATTAATAGAATCTTACATGGGTCTGTGAAGTGGACAGGAATATCTCAACCCGAGTGAAAGATTTTGGCTGGTCAACCCGAGGCTGGTTGATGGCCAAAATCTTTCACGAGGGTTGGGATATCCCTGTCCACTTCACAGACCCATGTAAGATTCTTTTTCTCCCATACTTAGTAGAAAAAAATGATGAAATTCCACTTGGTTTCCAGCTTTTTCATCGCGCCATGATCGCAGGAACGTCGTTATGTGTCAAAATTGATGACGTCATCTACAATGCATGCCACAGTTACGCCGCATGTATTGATGATGTCACGTTATTGTCTAGCGCGCGTGAGCTGTCTTACACCCCCCTGTGTAAGATAGAGATATCTTTTCCCTAGCAACCATGGGATATCCCTGTGAAGTATGGGAGAAAGAAAGGTCTAAATGTCCTTTAAAAAAAATTGTGAATTATATGACCCTGGGGTCTCTAGTTTCCCTCTGGGGAGGGGGTTAAATTTACCAATATATATATATATTTACATAATAATAGTTTATATACGGAAAACACATTTTTGAGCATTATTCGATCATTTGTTATTGCAAATGAGTGAAATTTTGTCAGAATTATCAGTATGAGATGGCCATTGGATCCTATAAACAAATTGTCCATGACTGACCCCCAGGCGTGGGGTCAAAAATGGTCAAATAGGCTAAAATTTCAAAAATCTTCTTTTAAAATTCTGGAATTGGTAGAATCAAATACTCTTTGTAGATGGAAAGGTTTTTAAGTTGTTTTATAAAATTGTGAATTATATCACCCTGGGTCTCGCATTACCCCCTGGAGAGGGGTCAATTAAGTTTTCTTTAGTTTATATAGGAAAAACACATTTATGAACATTTTTTGCTCAATTTTATAAAGTGTTTATATGTCTTTGTTTCATTCTATATCTGTACTCAGGTGACTGTTAAGGCCCATGGGCCTCTTGTTGTGTTGTGAGTTATTGGTTTTCTTCTTTTTATACCCTCTGTAAGAAAGTTAAGTCTACTGGAATTGGGCTGTCTGTCTGTCCGGCTTTTCGTCTGTCTGTCTGTCTGTAGACACAACTTTGTCCAGAGAACTCCTAAACTTGACAGGTTTTGATAAAATTTAGTAAACAGAACTCTGATATAAAGGGGAGTTGAGTAAACTATATAGAGTTCTGTGATGTCCCCTATTAATGGAGTTATTACTAAATTTGTGCAGCGAGGGGTATTAGTCGAACGATCTGGTGACAGCTCTAGTCAATGTTGATTCTTCTGTATTTTCCATGAACAAAAAATGGGGAAAAATGGTTTGGTTTCTTTATTTCAAGCCAGGGCTCGGAATGTGAAGTAACTACATCCCCAGCCAGTCCAGTGTATGGTCAGACTTATGGTCAACCCTACGGTCAGTCCAAGGATATGTTAATGGTATGTTGGCCTATTAGTGCTACAGAGGTTATATTTAGAAAGGCAAGTTGATGGGTGCAAAGTTTTTTAAATTTAGATACACATATGTTTGAATGGTGAGACTCTATATCGGCTCTAATTGTGTGGCCAGGCTCTTAAAATTGTGTGGCCAGGCTCTTAAAATTGTGTGGCCAGTCTAAAGCTTTCTAGGCTAGCCATGTTATCAGATGTATATTCAAACAGACAATCGTAATTAATTTAATAACAATTAGACTTCAGAAGAATTGGTATTTCTGATTTGAAACAAATGATATTGCTGATTACATGTACATCCTTGGAAATATTAACCTTCAAATCTTAAATCATCACCATGAATATGCTTTACTTTTATATCTAAGCATGAAAATGAAAAAAGGTGTTTACTTATCAAATAATTTCAATGTCAAATTACTACATATTTTCTGAATATACATGTTCTCGATTTTCAAACTCTATTAAAATTTGTCTGATCTGAGTATTAGAACTCTTTAAAATGTTTGTCCCCACTCCTTATAATATATTAATCCTGCCCTCTGCTGTTTATAGATTGTTAGACCTGATGGAATAATTGGCTAGCATTGAAAAGAATGAATTGATCATTAAGATAGGTACTAGTTTATCAATTAAACATCACTGGAAAACAGAAAAATGTTAATAATACTTTTTGTTATTGGCGAATCTATGAACGAAAGGGTCAATGTAAATAAGGTAGATTTATTGACTTGACAACAAATATGTAAATAAGATAAATGACAGAGTGATGTACATACAGATACAATTATTGGTGGATCAGCAGAGTGATGTGCATATAGATACAATTATTGGTGGATCAGCAGAGTGATGTACATATAGATACAATTATTGGTGGATCAGCAGAGTGATGTACATATAGATACAATTATTGGTGGATCAGCAGAGTGATGTACATATAGATACAATTATTGGTGGATCAGCAGAGTGATGTACATATAGATACAATTATTGGTGGAATCAGCAGATGAGTGATGTACATATAGATACAATTATTGGTGGATCAGCAGAGTGATGTACATATAGATACAATTATTGGTGGATCAGCAGAGTGATGTACATATAGATACAATTATTGGTGGATCAGCAGAGTGATGTACATATAGATACAATTATTGGTGGATCAGCAGAGTGATGTACATATAGATACAATTATTGGTGGATCAGCAGAGTGATGTACATATAGATACAATTATTGGTGGATCAGCAGAGTGATGTACATATAGATACAATTATTGATGGATCAGCAGATGAGTGATGTACATATAGATACAATTATTGGTGGATCAGCAGAGTGATGTACATATAGATACAATTATTGATGGATCAGCAGATGAGTGATGTACATATAGATACAATTATTGGTGGATCAGCAGAGTGATGTACATATAGATACAATTATTGGTGGATCAGCAGAGTGATGTACATATAGATACAATTATTGGTGGATCAGCAGAGTGATGTACATATAGATACAATTATTGGTGGATCAGCAGAGTGATGTACATATAGATACAATTATTGGTGGATCAGCAGAGTGATGTACATATAGATACAATTATTGGTGGATCAGCAGAGTGATGTACATATAGATACAATTATTGGTGGATCAGCAGAGTGATGTACATATAGATACAATTATTGGTGGATCAGCAGAGTGATGTACATATAGATACAATTATTGGTGGATCAGCAGAGTGATGTACATATAGATACAATTATTGGTGGATCAGCAGATGAGTGATGTACATATAGATACAATTATTGGTGGATCAGCAGAGTGATGTACATATAGATACAATTATTGGTGGATCAGCAGTGTGATGTACATAATAGATACAATAGATACAATTATTGGTGGATCAGCAGAGTGATGTACATATAGATACAATTATTGGTGGATCAGCAGAGTGATGTACATATAGATACAATTATTGGTGGATCAGCGAGAGTGATGTACATATAGATACAATTATTGGTGGATCAGCAGAGTGATGTACATATAGATACAATTATTGGTGGATCAGCAGAGTGATGTACATATAGATACAATTATTGGTGGATCAGCAGAGTGATGTACATATAGATACAATTATTGGTGGATCAGCAGAGTGATGTACATATAGATACAATTATTGGTGGATCAGCAGAGTGATGTACATATAGATACAATTATTGGTGGATCAGCAGAGTGGATGATATAGATACAATTATGGTGGATCAGCAGAGTGATGTACATATAGATAGATACAATTATTATGTTATAGATCACAATTATTGGTGGATCAGCAGAGTGATGTACATATAGATACAATTATTGGTGGATAGCATGTACATTATAGATACAATTATTGGTAGTTGTACATATAGTGGATCAGCAGAGTGATGTACATATAGATACAATTATTGGTGGATCAGCAGAGTGATGTTACATATAGATAAATTTTTGGTGGATCAGCAGAGTGATGTACATATAGATACAATTATTGGTGGATCAGCAGAGTGATGTACATATAGATACAATTATTGGTGGATCAGCAGAGTGATGTACATATACATATAGATACAATTATTGGTGGATCAGCAGAGTGATGTTACATATAGATACAATTATTGGTGGATCAGCAGAGTGATGTACATATAGATACAATTATTGGTGGATCAGCAGAGTGATGTACATATAGATACAATTATTGGTGGATCAGCAGAAATCACCAGTTGCTTCATTAGGTCTGTGTGACAAGACTGCTATCTATGTTTTATACCCCTCATTCTGTATTGATTTTTTTCAGTTGGATTGTTTATCTGTAAACAATATAAACAACAAACAAATACTTCTGGGTTATGTGTTTGAATCCCATGTTGGCCACTG
Source organism: Argopecten irradians (assembly GCF_041381155.1). Taxonomy (NCBI): domain Eukaryota; kingdom Metazoa; phylum Mollusca; class Bivalvia; order Pectinida; family Pectinidae; genus Argopecten; species Argopecten irradians. Next base: position 42,478,007 of record NC_091143.1, read on the forward strand.
GCCAGTTGCCTGGCACGGACTGTTGTTAGATTGTTTTTTCTCTGGATACTCCAGTTTCCTCCATTATCTGGTACATGACTCTGGATGTTGGTAGGATGCTAAATTAATCTAAATTTGTCAATTTGTGAGGTTCTGAGTTCAAGTCCTATCTTTAAATTGCATTAAAATTGATAATACCCATATAGGTGAAATAGAAAGTGTACATGCTTCTAGGGGTCAAAGATGTTTAAAATTAATTTACCACAACTGGATTTTGCTGTACTCCACCTTCCATGTAGAAAATTTATAGATCAACATTACAGAATTGTTCAAAGGTTAGAAGTTCTGGGTTTGAGTCTGTGTCTAATTGTTGCAGTTTTTAGTATTAAGCAGGATTTGTTATCTCCCTTTAATTTATATTCAGCAAGTTGAGTATTCATAACACTATACCTTGGTACCATATTGGCAGGTATCTTACTGATGTAATGTTTTAACTCTCTGCTATCAGATTTTACCCTTTGTTTAATGCTAATGATAAACAACACAAATAGGACAACAATTATTATTGTGTATTGTTCGCATATTGTTGTCTTTGGTAACTTGATATTGTTGATCGTTAACCTAATGTTAAGACAATAATGAGTTCTGGTATTAATCTAACCTTGACAATTAGGTGTCATATTCCTGATGTCTATATATCATATATACATGTAGTACTGGTAAAACACATTGTACTTACTGAACCACTTAAACAGTACTATTTAAATCTAAAATTCAGGTTATATGCCATTATACACCCAAGCTTAAGGATGATTTGGAACTTAACTGTTCATTTTCAAAATTAATGAGAATCTACAATTTCCTGGCCAATTTTTAATTTTATTTTAATTATAAGAGATATATCTATCACCAGGATATAGATCTAGCATGACTTGGAATAAGACTATAACCACTATCAGACCAGTCGCTACCTCGGGGCAGGAATTTTTAACTCTGTGCGGGTAATTGCTTACATGCCTGTACAGGTTTTCCCCTATACTAGTTTATTTTAGCTCACTGATATTATTTGACAGATATCATCAATCACATACAGTGATTTTTCAATTTTAGGTTGCTTATAACTAAACAACATTCTATTCTATGTTATAAGTCAGGTTAGAAGTATGATACCGTTCCTTTTTGTCTAGTCTGGGATCAGACAATTTAGTCTGGGACCGTTCAGATCAGACAATTTATTTTTTTGATCACTTGTGTCTATTGTGGATTTAAAGTCAATGATTTGCTGTATAAGCAGTTTTATAAGCTGTTGGCTCTACCATGCATGAAATATTAATTTTCATTCATTGCTTTTTCAACTTGAGATTAACCTGCCATCCTGATTAAGGTATTTTTTTACCTGCCAGGTATATAATATTGTAGCCTTGCAAAGATTGACATGTAAATAAGTTTTCACCTGGATCATTATGTTTTGTAAATTAATCTGTCGATATGTAAAATGTAGGCTATATAAATATGTAGATTAACATAGTTTTACTACAGTACTACAGGGCTTAAAGCATGTTAATGATACATGTACCAGGGTATGTGGTAATAGGAGTGATATACTATATTAAAGATGCTTCACCGCTGACATGGGGTATTTTTTCTCTATCATATACAGGAGCAGGCGATTTACTATTTTTCTTCAGATACAAAAGTTACTTACTTTAAACCATTAACACCATTTAAAAGTTTGAGCCTCTATTATCATTTCAAGATAAAAATACCAAAAATAATTATTTCCATCCCGAAAAAATTCCGTAACACTATGTCCTATATGGAATGAAGTACTGATTGCGCATGCTCTAAAGGCAAAATGAATTATTTCGTGTTATCCTTTGTGTTTATCGATTAAACACAAATTATAGTTCAAATGATGAGTATCGTTGGCGGTGGAGCATCTTTAAGCGAAATTCAATTATGTTTTAGAAGTAGATTTCTGAAAATGATTAAAGAAGCTTTTATTCTTGGTCATTTTTTGCTTTCCTAGCATACTTTTCTTATTTCATTTTTCCTTAAGATCAAATTACCTAAGTAGTAAGTTTATGACAACAGAACAGCTTTCTTTTTTCATTCCCATTTTATAATGCATCCACAGTTATATCTACTCTTGTCGTTACCATTTAATGATGTTATACAATTTAAAGCCTCATTACATCTGTACATTTTCTGAATGCAAAAAGTCAAAATATATATGGGATATTTTACCTGGAAGAACAAAAGTACATGCATGTGCATGTATATATTAATGGTATGTGCATGTGCATACGTAATATTTATCATTGTAGATTGCTGAGCAGAATTTAAATGCAGTTGGTCAGTACACATTTTTCAGGAATACACATATAATGATAGTTCTTACACCAAACCTATCATTTATAAAGATATATACCTTTGTTTATTGTTTGAAATATCGATCAACTTGCGAAAGCAAGTCTATTTCAATTGTCGTTTAATCAATAAACGGCCAATTTCAATTCAATCAAACTTGTCTGGTTTTTTGTCCTTTGGTACAACTAGCTCGCCCTGTCTGAAGTCATGTATAAAGATATTTCTTTACAGCAGACCAGTTATTTTCTAGCACCTTGATCATAATGCTAATTGATCATGATTGAAACGTAGGCAAACAGAGGTTAGAGTTGACTTTTGAAAATTTCGAGTACTCAAACAGATATCTTAATCCATTTAATCGACACAAATAACGATCAAATGTATGTGAAATGATTAAGTAAATTTGTCACTTACTGATTCAACACTGGGCACAACCACTTCAATGTTTGAAGTATTTGCTGACGGGTATGTCTGAAATAATTTCTCAGTAGTCCATATATTTTTAATTTTATAATGTATGCTTCCTTATTTGTTTGTTGGAAGGAAATTCAACATCACATATAAAGCTACCCCCTAGTGATTTTCTACCAATGTCCATATACTTATATACTACTAAAGCTTTTTTATTATAACCATTTTCCCTTTGGAACCATTTCATTAAAGTATAACAAGCAATTGAGGACCATTTATTGTGTCGCCTGCAACGCAAGGGCGACACTTAGGTATCACTATGTCGGCGTCGGCATCGTCGGTGTAGTCGGCGTCGGTGTCCAGGTATCGGTTTCCGTGCGATAACTGAAGTATTTATAGTCCGATTTCAACCAAATTTGGTATATAGCTTTATATCAATGAGATCTCGGATAAGTTTGATAATGGTCAAAATCCGTCAATATTTGCAAGAGTTACGGGACTTTAAAATCGTCAAAACAGAAAAATCCATGGTTTTTGCTCAATAACTTAAATATTTATCGTCCAATTTCATCCAAATTTCATAAATTGTTTTATATCAATGAGATCTTGGACGAGTTTAATAATGGTCAAAATCCGTGAATATTTTCAAGAGTTACGGGACTTTAAAATCATCAAAACAGAAAAATCCATGGTTTCCGCTCGATAACTTAAATATTTATTGTCCAATTTCAACCAAATTTGGTATGTTGCTTTATATTAATAAGATCTTAGATGGGTTCGATACCGGTCAAAATCTGTCAATATTTGCAAGAGTAACGGGACCTTAAAATAGTCGAAACATGGCTTCCGCTTGAAAATATTAGTATTTATTGTCCGATTCCAACCAAATTTGGTATATTGCTTTAGATCAATGAGATCTTAGATGGGTTCGATACTTTTCAAAATCCATCAATATTTGCAAGAGTTATGGAACTTGATTTCTTCACCTTAATTATTAACAATATTTTCAACTGTAAATAACTATTTTTTGTGATGCTGTGCAGGCGACACATCCACTTCCGTGGAATTCTTGTACTTCAGTTATCTATCGAAAACCATCAGACTTGAGAAAAATGCTGTGAAAATTATTCAAATGGAGAGACAAATATGTATGATGCCTTACAAATATTAGGTACAACACATAAATTATGGACCGTAAATTCTTTTATGCCTTATATATGTTTAGACGGAAACATACCTGCAGAAACAACTTTACTATTACCATGCAATGACACTGTAAAATATGTAATGAAATTATAGACCTCTGCAGGTAGATTAGCTGCAATATTGTAGCTCAAAAGACTTTTTGACAGAAAATGGTGTCGTCTTTAGAGCTACAATTGGTGCCTATTATTGCTAATGGAGCAAAGTAATGATTCTGCAAACCATTATAAAACGTTTGTTTGCATTTTTATCGTACTTGTTTGATATTGCTTACCTACTAGGCAATAAACCTGAACCACATAAAATATCAAATTCTCATCGAGGCATAATTTTTTTTACATAATACATATGAAGGTCTTTCTGAAGGGAATGCGTAACGACAAGTCTACAAATTGTGAATTTGACGTCTTGTGAGCGTTACGATAGATATTAAGATTGGTAGTTATGTTTGTTTTGGACAAAAATAATATGTAAATGCATGTATATGCATAAAATAATTGGAAACCTACAAAAAAGTATAGAAAACTTTGCCCGCTTGATTTTCGGAGTCAGTGCTCCACTACAACACATAGAGACCAATTCGTACCCGGCCGAAAGGTATAGTAGGCCGGGTACGTATATTCGTTCTACAGGTAGATGTATCGGACTGAATGCCCTTGGCTAGCGAAGTCGGACTAACATATTAAAAGCTGTTCTTGAATCATGAGTATGAAAAATACGGCACATATGATTTGCCTTTATATTTTTTCCCTTTTTATGACGTCTTTTATCCCGTACAATATAAGCAATCTAAACTCAGCCATGTAACTGGATAACAGTTCAACAAGGACGGTCCAAATAATCACCCTGATATATGTTGGTATATTGCTTTAGATCAATGAGATCTTAGATGGGTTCGATACTTTTCAAAATCCATCAATACTTGCAAGAGTTATGGAACTTAATTTCTTCACCTAAATTATTAACAATATTTTCAACTGTAAATAATTATTTTTCGTGATGCTGTGTAGGCGACATATCCACTTCCGTGGAATTCTTGTAGAGATTTGTCAGCTTCAAGCCTTAAAAATCGAAATGAATTCTAATAAGGGCAAATTTCATTTGATATAATGTCCATTACGGTTACCTCAATCTTGTGATTTTTGCCAAAAATGGCATTGAAAAATAAAAATTTGAAAGAAAATTTTAATTCAAATGTTGATTTTGATCAACTTAAACCAATTAGGCTGAGAGCTCTAACGGTACCTGAAGTTTGTAAACATTTAGTTTGGGACCTTCGTTATTTAAATGGATAATATTTGTTAGAACTACTTGATAGTGTTTGGCCTAATCACTCGTTGCGTAATAGTGCCTGGTGGTCCATTACTGTCAGAATGTCACGGCAGTTAAACGTAAAAGAGCCCCAGTGGACGGCAACAATAATATCTAGAGAGCGCCAGTCGATTCATTTATTCCTGTTTGACAGTCCGTGCGGAGCGGCATTTAAGCCATGAGATATGTGTGAAAGGTAAAAAGTTTAAGGAAAACTTTGGTTTGAAGTATGTGATGTATAGACATAGTTACGTGTGTTGAGAGGTGTTACAAAATACTTTATCAGATTAAATAGGAAGTTTATAGAAACCCTTTAGACTTTTCTAGATATCTGTGTATTAGCTTAAATCAAGATCAGACTGGAGGTGATATAACATTATGTCAACCATTGTTCAATCTACCTGTAATTAGTGGACTAAAAGGAATATTTAAAGGACGTATACAGGTTCAGGTAAATCCCATTTATATCTTTGTATAAGTCAAGCTCGGTCATGTAATAACAGTTTGAGTTGTTTGTAAACAACTACTGATCACTTTCAGTGGGTTGCACCAGGTTTTGATGGTGGTGAAAATCCAGAGTTTCAAGGAAAAATCACTCACCAATGCATGTCAATTAATACCTTGCAACTGTCCCATTTTGATTTCAAACATGTGAAAGGCAGTGCCAGATGGCAATGGTAACAGAAAATCTGAAACAGCAAATGGAAATGAAACAACAGTTTTTTTTAAGTTGTCATATATAAAATAATTCAGCTTTATTGCATTCTTGGGAATTCACCTGAAATATACATAAGTATTGATTTGGGCAGTTGTAAAATTCCTAAAGTGTTTATTAAACTGGTGATGTGTATGGGTTAAGGGTATATACTACTATACAATGTATGCATGAGTTACTGTTCTTTGTGTATCACAAATCATACCTGTGAATTTTATGAGGTGGTTGAGAGTTAGATTTGTTACCTTTGATTTGATAATCAGTTTATGATCTTGTTTATTACCTGCGATGACGTAACAATTGTAACAGTTAAGGCTGTATGTTACCTTTGCTCTATGGTCAGGTTTATTTCAAAATAGCTTTTGTAAGTTTTCTTTAACTCGCTGTATCATTGCTTTTAGATGTAAAAAAAGCTAGGACAATTTGTTAGTAAAAAACTTTGATTCAGGTACTTCACTGAATCGAGTATAGAGAAAGAATTTTTGGTAAAAATTGATAAGTGATGTCTTTATAAAGGATTATACACAAATGTAGCCTGTGTTAGTCAGTACAGATAGCTCTGTATAGGCCTGTCTTAGATGTCATAAATCACCAGGATAAGTGGATGTTTAGCCAGATTTCAAGGAGTTCACAATATAAATCTGGAAATCTTGGAGATTGATAATATGATTGAGCCTTAAATAGTGTACCTGTAGATAAATCCATGGCTCACTTACATCATACATTACAGTGACCCTCAATAATCCAGGAAATAGTCTGGATAATTTATAATCTAGATGTAAATATCAAAGAATGAATGTATTTGATTATTCAAGGCTTAGTAGATGGCATTCGGCAATTCTGAAAATTTGGAATCAGGATGGTTTTGACCTTGGGACCCAATTTTCAGATTATTTAAATTCAAAACTCAGTGTGTATCAGTCACTCTAGCAACCCTGTATTCATATTTCTGGATTTGAACTTGTATGACTATAATGTCACATCTCTAATGTCACAGCTAGTGTCAAACCATTAAATTTGATAAAGACAGATGTCTACTGTAATCGTGTTTTAATTAAATTTCACTATACAGGCCGGGACGTGATCAGTTTTTCCATGTGATCAATCTCAGTGACTTCTGTTTGTATACAAAGGACAATTGACCACTATATCTACACTGTCAAAGATTCTAGTGATTTTACAATAGTGATTGATTACAAAGGCAGATTATTGTTGGAGTCGTTCACATGGCTTAATTGTTGTGATTTTTAAAAAGACAAACCAAATTTTGGATAAGTAAGATTTCCTGGAGAGCAAAAGCCTGACCTAAAGACTGTAACTTCACTTCCCAGAGACCAAGGGCTACTGAAAAAATGCCAGACACTTTAACCACTTTGCCATCACACACAGCCTCTCTTTCTCCCTTTCTTTATGACATCCATTGTATGAAAGCATAAAAATGATATACTTAAATGTGTAGCTGAACTGGACTGTGTTGATCTGTGGCCTAGTGTTTGGAGGTCCTAGGTTTGAGCCCTGGTCTAACTGCTACATTTTCTCTACTCCACCAATGAGCTTGTGTCAAAACAAGGAAGGGAAGAAATGTAAGTAGTTCTGGTGGGGTTATCACCGGATACCAGGAAGCTCAAGTGGTAAATTTAGCTTAGTGTTAACACTGGGCTCAGGTTTGAATTCTGTCTTGTGTATTCCTGATACTACTGCATATATTGTTCCATAAAAGTAAAATTTGTATATGAAAATATTATAATATTGTCTTCTTGGATTTTTAACAAATATGTTTTTACTCATTTATAGATTAATTTATATTTTATAAATTTAAGTGTATGTCCTCGAACAAACCGTTCAATCTGAAATGGCAACAATAGCAAGATGATTTTATTTGTGGAAGCTATCATGAGCCAATAAAAAACAGCTGTCCTTTTGAGTGTCAGGGCTATAACAATAGTTCTACTTATGTAACAGGTATTGGCAAGCAATGGGAATACCTGTGCCAACTATTTGTACTCACAAATCACATTAATGTAACATAGACACTTGTCCACAGTCGTAGTGAAATGTACTGTAGATTATAGAGAGGGGACATCAATATGTCAGTCCGCCTTAAGTATACGTAAACCGATTAGCTGTGGATTTATGTGGTTAATATTTGATTGAAAAAGTGGATGGTTTGCATTTTGATGATTTATGAAGGCTTTGGTCTACAATCTCTCTCTAAGTTTATTTATATCAGTGTTGGTTTGATACCAAAGGGCCAAGACGGTGAAGCGGTTAAGGTGACAAATTTGGTTGGCAGATTTGAATGTAGGTCAGTGGTTTTTCTCTAGGTATTCTGGTTTCTGTCTACCTCCAAAACCTTTTCACATCCTTAAATGGTTCCACATGAATACTGAATTAGCATGGGTGATATTGAGATCAGGTCTTTCTTCATCTTGTTACCAAACTTAACAATATCTAACATCAAAAGGGGAAGAATAATATAATTTAATAATATAATATAAATACAGGTAATTCACAAACAATTACCAGGTAGCCTCATTGTCTTCAAATTAAGTTATTATCAATATCATTTCAGAAAAAAATGTTGACAGTGCAAGACAATAGGCTTGCAACATTCTTGTGGATATTAAAATTATCATTGGAATTAGGTTTATAACTTGTCTTTACGATGTGTCTGATTATAGAGATGACAGTTTCAAACTAGGGGGAGATAATCCAGTAGTAGAATTTCTTTATCAAAATCCTAGCTAACCATATATATATCCAATCTACTGTAGCAAGGAAAGATAATAGTGTACAGATAAAGTTTAAGATTGTTAGGTCACCTGAGACGAAGTCTCAAGTGACCTATTCTAAACGCCTTTTGTCCGTCGTTGTGCGTCGTCCGTCGTGTGTTCGTAAACAATTTACATTTTCATCTTCTTCTCAAAAATCGCTCAAGCAATTTCAATGAAATTTTGCACAAACCTTCTAAGGCATAAGGCCAATCAAAACTGTGAATTATATGACCCCCACCCCCCAGGGGGCTGTGGGAGGGGCTAAAAGGGGTAAAATTGACTAAAATTTCAAAAATCTTCTTCTCCACTCACAGATGTGGTAGAATTAAATACTCTTCATAGATAGAAAGGTCTCAATGCCCTCTACAAAACTTGTGAATTATATGACCATGGGTCAGGTTTCCCCCTGGGGAGGGGGTTAAGTTTACTATAGTTTATATAGTGAAAACACATTTTGGAGCATTATTTGGTCATCTGTAATAGGAAATTAGTCAAATGTTGTCAGAATTATCCCTATGAGATAGCCAGTGAACCCTATTAACAAATTTTCTATGACTGACCCCCAGGGGCCTAATGGAAGGGACCAAAGGGGTCAAATAGGCTAAAACTTCAAAAATCTTCTTCTGAAATTCTGGAACTGGTTGAATCAAATACTCTTCATAGATGGAAAGGTCTTAAGGTCTTTTACAGAAATTGTGAATTATATGACCCTGGGGTCTCATGTTTCCCCCCTGGGGAGGTGGTCAAGTTTACTATAGTTTATAAAGGAAAATCACATTTATGAACATTGCTTATTTTTCATAGGAAATTAATCAAACTGGGTTAGAATTATTAGCCTGAGATAGAAACTTCAAAAAATTTTCTTCTGAATTCACAGATTTGATGGAACCAGATACTCTTCATAGATTGGAAGGTCTTAAAGGCCCTTTTCAAAAATTGTAAACTTTGTGGCCCTGTAGGGATCTCAGATTTTTCCCTGGGGAGCCCGGGTTCAAATTTACTAAAGCTTATATAGGAAAAACCAATTTATGAATGTTATTTGCTTTGTTTTCATTGGAAATTAGTCAAACTGGATTATAATTATTAGCCTGAGAAAGCATTTTAACATCATATCCATATTGGTCCTGGCCGACCCCCAGGGGCCAGAGGGGCGGGGCTAAAAGAGGTGAAATTGGCTAACTTATCAAAAATCTTTCTTCTGAATTCACAGATTTGATGGAACTAAACACTCTTCATAGATTGAAAGATCTTAAGGCCCTTTACAAAATGTGTGAATTTCATGGCCCTGGGATAAAAAAATTTCCCCTGGGGATGGAGTCACGTTTACTGTAGTTTATATAGGAAAAACACATGTATGATCATTATTTGCTTAGTTTTAATAGATAATGAGTCAAACTGGATTAGAATTATTAGCTTGAAATAGCATTTTAACACCATATCCATATTGGTCCTGGCTTACCTCCAAGGACCAGAGGAACGGGGCCAAAAGGGGTCAAAATAGCTAAAATTTGAAAATCTTCTTCTGAATTGACAGGTTTGATGGAACCAAATAATCTTCATAGATTAAAAAGTGAAATTTATAAAATCACTGACACTGACTGACTTCTAGTTTGGTTTTCTTGTTTAATGTTGGCAAAGCAAATTGGAATTTTAAGCAAAGGTTTGGTAACATAATACAATAACTATCAAAATGAAAAACAAAAAATAAAAATTCTAATACGAAGGTTCAACTTTAAAATTTATTCTAATTCATAAATACTTTTTACAGATTTGAACCAGCTTTGCATTGCTCTTTCTGTATCAGCACTCAGGTGACCGTCAAGGCCTCTTGGGCCTCTTGTTTACCCAAAGTCTTCATTATAGTATCAGTGGTTCTAATATCTTGTTTAGGAATGGCGATCCATTAGGCACACTTAAAGTTATATGTGCCATATTTTTCATACTCACGAATCAAGATGAGCTTTTGATATGTTTTTATTACCAAAAGTTACCAAGGTTTTGAGAATTACAGTATTTTCAATGCTAACGTTTTAATTTTACGAGTACATATAAGAGCTGAAAATAATTTTTGGCAGTACTGCCAAAAATCATTATATGTACATCTATAGTGAAGTGAAATGAGTACAAATGGTCGGACCATAAAGCCAAATTGTGGTCTACAATTTCATTTAGCATTTTTACAATGTTATTAGTCATTGTAAAGTGATTTCTGCATTTATGTTTCCATATAAACATACATAAGGCATAAAAACCGACAATTTTACAGTACTTAAATTCTGTGTTGCAACTAACGTTTGTCAGGCATCTGGAACCATTTGAATGATTTTCACGGCTGAATTCATCAAACCTTACGGTTTTCAATAGATTAATGAAGAAAAATTAACATGTCAAAATTTTCGGCCAGTTACGGCACATATAACTTTAAGTGATCCTTACTCTACTGATACCCTATAAAACCTCCAATACACACAAATACTAGCTAATCTGATAGCTTATACTGATATATATACACTGTATACTGATATATATACACTGTATACTGATATATATACACTGTATACTGATATATATACACTGGAACATTGCGATCCTATTACACCCCTTATTTTACATTATTCAATTTCATTCTAATATCCATAATGTCATTTTCTCAATACGCTTTTGTCCAGGTCAAGGGGATAATTGAAATAAGAAATCTATTTGATGGTTTCAAATTTCTGTCAAGTATTTTAGAATCGTCTTATCAAGAGCTAGGGCGGTTTGAGATTTACTGATTTTGAATTACTGAAATGATGGTATTAGCATTATAGAATGTGAATTATCCGTAGAGGTGATTAGGGACAGCTGATTTCTGTAATCTGATAGCTAATTAATGGCTGATGTACTCAAAATGTTGTAATTATTTATCATATAGGTGAAATGGTTTACTAATTTAAGACTTAATAGTGTTAAACAAGAAATAGTACAGATTAATGTAATGGCACTTGGTGCACTGCCTTGAAGAATTTGGGTCAATTAGATAAAGTTCCTTTAATGATTCAAGTTAATTCTGAAGGCAAGAAAAAAAACAAATTTTATAATCCATTTTTTATTTCATTTTCATGTGCAATACACTACATAATAACTAAATACTTTCATTCTTATTCACATTCAATATCACTATCACACTCATTCTCAAACATCTCACACATATCATCATCATCATCGATCATCATCATCATCACAACCGTAATCTATATCATCATCATCATCATCATCATATCAACATCATCTTCATCATCAATATCATCATCACCACCATCATCTTTATCATCATCAGCATCATTAGTATCATCATCATCTTCCTCTTCACCATCAACATTCATCATCACATCATCTTCATTATCTCATCATACTGTTATTTATCACATTTCATACTCTCATCTTATATTAATCATTCAAGAACAATCACACTATTCCATCCACACATAAAAAGAAGCATACATAATCATATATTCTCTTCTCTCATACTATCTTTCACTAATGAAGGCAGTTATTAGTAAGGTGATAATAGTAAATTAGATGTAAGTTAAGCCATATAGTATATATATATTGATAGAGGTATATTACACTTATAAGTAGAGCAGAAAGAAAAGGAAAGGAAAGTATAACAAGGGGTTAAAATAAAGATTAAGAAAGGAGGAAGGTAGGCTAGCAGAAATGTGGTATACGGCCATGTCAAAAACAATCTTAAATACTTACATAATATATATGTCTTTTAAAAATTATAACTTGCCAGGTATTTCAAAATGTTTGAATTAATATGTTGATAAGTTGAGACATTTGACAGAGAAATTATTGAGATGTGACCTTATAAAATTTCATTTTCAGCAGTATACAGAATATAAAGTACTTATGTTGTAATCCTAATGAAAAGGGGAGGTAATAAAATGTCATTTGATGTGACACAAGAGTACTCAAGATCAACAGCTACCATCTATGCACTTTAAGTGCAGGCTAGGGGGCCCTTCATTTTCAGACAGGCAAACTATTTTGAGTACTTTAAAGTTATATTTTATTGCGAGTCCATGTGATAAACATTATACTTCAGGTTAAAATATTTGTGCTATAAATTTAAAGAATATATTGATATTAAAACTTTGAAGGAAGTTTGAATCTAGTTTTCATATCACATGGTATTGTACACTCAGATCTGTAACACACATCCATCTCTGTGTGAAGTTTGGCAAACATAAATTTTATCCAAAATGAACTTGAGCCAGAGAAATTGAGGGTTTAATTCAGAAATTTTATACATGTATAAGTAATCTATGAAAGCCAGTTTTTCCATTACTGGTGCATTTATTGGCCGTTTCACCTTTGGTCATGGAACTAATGAGATCCCGTAAAAAAGATATATCAATATTTTTTCCTTTGAAAGTGTAAACTGAATACAGAATTAATTTTTGGCCTATATTGTACCTGTGAATTCAGATAAGCTCTTGTGACCTTGTCAACTTGAATCTTTTGATTAAGGATTGTATCTGTACAAGGAATAAGTTGGTATGGGCTCTATTGAATATATAATATATACATGTAGTTGTTAAATTCTATGAAATGTTACGATTCACTGTTTGGAACTTGTACATTAAGGGGTTTATATTCAGTAATAAGTTCCATAGCCTTTGAAAACATCATTCACATGACAGTATGTAAACCATGATTTAAAAAAAAAAGTGAGATATTAAATTTTACAGATTTAGGTGAATCGATGAATTTTGTAAAATTAAAACCCCTGTCAATATCAGCAACTCATAATACAGTGGTAGACGGACTCTATATAGTATCAGGGCTTACTGCATTGGAGACCTGGGTTCAATTGCTATCAGGAACTCATTAGAAATCAATTTTGCTGAAATTTCGTGCATAGTACTGTCATCTTTTCTTTGATTGTTTTTGCTCTGTGTCTTAATTATTAACAGATATTTGATATTTGAGAAGGTATTTCAGTGGTATATTTAATCAGAAAAACCAGCAACCTACAGTATACTCATACTAGGCCTTATTAAGGATGTATTCTTCTGAGGTTTCAGTCCTGTTGAAATCTCGTTTTGACAAAGATCAAAAAAGTTATGAGATTTTCAAATATATTTTATCAATATCTGTAGCAAGTTGCCAGATGCAAATTTTGTCAAAAAATTACATTTCTACGATTTTAAAAAATGTCCCATTTGGCGGCCATTTTGAAATTGTGTCTTTTTCCTCTTTGAGTAGAGCCATATATAGTTTAACCATTTTTTACTGAAATTGTTTTTACTTAAATCATCACTGCACCAGCATTTTTAGCTGTATCAAGCTAATTTTTGCTGTTAATCTTTACTAGGTTCGTGGTTATTAAAAAATTGAGCATTATTGCGTGAAGTGATACGCTTTTGTCACTTTATTTTTACATTTAATGGTAATTTGAGCACATATATATTTTTTACTCTAAAATACTGAAAAATAACACATATTCAAATGGGACAAAAAAGTAAGCAGACTGACCCCCCATTTTTCTGCCTCATTTAGAAAGAACAACCCATGCCCTATTGATATGGAAAATATTAACAAAAGTTTAATACCACAACTGTTTCTATAAAGGGTTAATTTGGCAAAAATGGCTGAAAATGGTGTATTTTGTAGCTCAAAATTAAGGTGTAGGGGTAGCATATGTTGTTATTCTGAGAAAAAATATGAGTCTTATTAATCAAAACTTGTATATTTTTAAAGAAGACTACAGGAAAATAAATTCTTCAAACTTCCATACATATCAAACATCTCATTAGGAAATTATAGCTTTAAACTCTTGTGTATATGGTCAAAATGGCAAAAATCCCAAAAAATCTAAGATTTTGTCAACTTGGTTTCTTTGAGTGACAATAGCTCTAAAACAAGCACACCAACATATGTTTTTTCTTCCATTTTCTTGTATGGTATGAACTCCTATTTCCAAAAATCTATATGAGAAAAAAAGTTTAATACAAGAAAATTTTGACTTCTCAGAGGTGTACATCCTTAACAAGCCACTAGAGATGAAGGTTTTAAGGAGATTGACAAACTTATTGACCAGTTTTGGGCTCTGCAACTGTGACAATGGATATAACTTATTGACCAGTGAGTTTTGAGCTCTGTGACTGTGATGTTGGATGTAACTTATTGACCAGTTTTGGGCTCTGTGACTATGAAGTTGGATGTAACTTATCGACCAGTTTTTGGCTCCGTGACTGTGACGTTGGATGTAACTTATTGACCAGTTTTGGGCCCTGTGACTGATGTTGGATGTGACTTATCGTCCAGTTTTGGGCTCTGTGACTGTGACGTTGGATGTAACTTATCGTCCAGTTTTGGGCTCTGTGACTGTGACGTTGGATGTAACTTATTGACCAGTTTTGGGCTCTGTGACTGTGACGTTGGATGTAACTTATTGACCAGTTTTGGGCTCTGTGACTGTGACGTTGGATGTAACTTATTGACCAGTTTTGGGCTCTGTGACTGATGTTGGATGTAACTTATTGACCAGTTTTGGGCTCTGTGACTGATGTTGGATGTAACTTATTGACCAGTTTTGGGCTCTGTGACTGATGTTGGATGTAACTTATTGACCAGTTTTGGGCTCTGTGACTGATGTTGGATGTAACTTATTGACCAGTTTTGGGCTCTGTGACTGTGACGTTGGATGTGACTTATCGTCCAGTTTTGGGCTCTGTGACTGTGACGTTGGATGTAACTTATTGACCAGTTTTGGGCTCTGTGACTGTGATGTTGGATGTATCTTATTGACCAGTTTTGGGCTCTGTGACTGTGACGTTGGATGTATCTTATCGTCCAGTTTTGGGCTCTGTGACTGTGACGTTGGATGTAACTTATTTGACTAGTTTTGGGCTCTGTGACTGTGACGTTGGATGTAACTTATTGACCAGTTTTGGGCTCTGTGACTGTGACGTTGGATGTATCTTATTGACCAGTTTTGGGCTCTGTGACTGTGACGTTAGATGTATCTTATTGACCAGTTTTGGGCTCTGTGACTGTGACGTTGGATGTATCTTATTGACCAGTTTTGGGCTCTGTGACTGTGACGTTGGATGTAACTTATTGACCAGTTTTGGGCTCTGTGACTGTGACGTTGGATGTATCTTATTGTCCAGTTTTGGGCTCTGTGACTGTGACGTTGGATGTATCTTATCGTCCAGTTTTGGGCTCTGTGACTGTGACGTTGGATGTAACTTATCGTCCAGTTTTGGGCTCTGTGACTGTGACGTTGGATGTAACTTATCGTCCAGTTTTGGGCTCTGTGACTGTGACGTTAGTTGTATCTTATTGACCAGTTTTGGGCTCTGTGACTGTAACGTTGGATGTATCTTATCGTCCAGTTTTGGGCTCTGTGACTGTGACGTTGGATGTAACTTATTGACTAGTTTTGGGCTCTGTGACTGTGACGTTAGTTGTATCTTATTGACCAGTTTTGGGCTCTGTGACTGTAACGTTGGATGTATCTTATCGTCCAGTTTTGGGCTCTGTGACTGTGACGTTGGATGTAACTTATTGACCAGTTTTGGGCTCTGTGACTGTGACGTTGGATGTATCTTATCGTCCAGTTTTGGGCTCTGTGACTGTGACGTTGGATGTAACTTATTGACCAGTTTTGGGCTCTGTGACTGTAACGTTGGATGTATCTTATCGTCCAGTTTTGGGCTCTGTGACTGTGATGTTGGATGTAACTTATTGACCAGTTTTGGGCTCTGTGACTGTAACGTTAGATGTAACTTATTGACCAGTTTTGGGCTCTGTGACTGTGATGTTGGATCAGTAACTTATTGACCAGTTTTGGGCTCTGTGACTGTGACGTTGGATGTAACTTATTGACCAGTTTGGGGCTCTGTGACTGACGTTGGATGTATACTTATTGATGTATCTTTGACCAGTTTTGGGCTCTGTGACTGTAACGTTAGATGTAACTTATTGACCAGTTTTGGGCTCTGTGACTGTAACGTTAGATGTAACTTATTGACCAGTTTTGGGCTCTGTGACTGTGATTTCGGATCAGTAACTTATTGACCAGTTTTGGGCTCTGTGACTGTGATTTTGGATCAGTAACTTATTAATCAGTTTTGGGCTCTGACTGTGATTTTGGATCAGTAACTTATTGACCAGTTTTGGGCTCTGTGTCTGTGGAATCAAAAAATGCACTGCGACATACAAAGGTTCAAATTTAGAAGGCTTTAAATTATTACCATTTGAATCACTTGGCTGCTTACAAATGACTTGATCCATTTTCTCTACCTGTAAATAAAAATTCCAAATACTTTTGTACACTCTTACGTCATATGATGAAGCATAAATACGTACTATTAAGCTGTCTTAGCATTCCAATATTGTTTACTAATCATTCAATTTAGTGGATGATTTATTACAAAAATCTTTTACATTAACATACAGTAAAAGAACAGTCTTATTCCATAGACATTACTTTAAAAGAACATTGATTTTCTATAAGTTTTTGTCAGTAATCAATAGAATTTTCTTAATTCAGAGACATAAATCTTGTTGGCTTTTCACTGTATATGTGACCTCGTGTTTCTCCGTGGGGGACTTCAGGTTATCATACACACGAAAGACATTCTCCTCAAATAGCATTCCTGTATTGTTCGCTACTGTTTAGGGTTTGTATGGGATATCAATATAGACTCTTAACGTTCTATGTATGTTTTCAAAGTACTGTAAATATAATATATGATTTACTTAATTTCTTTTGACATAGAATGCAATGACTCTATGGCCAGAAAAAATCTTTGAAGCATTGTTAGCTTTATGTTTAATTAAATTTTGTTTCATTTTTTAAATCAATATTTTCTGGTTATTTGATATTTAAACAAATTATTTTAATAAATATTTATAAAATATGATACAAATATTTTGATTTTACCTTCAGAAAAAACTAGAAAACAAAACAGAGTTAAAGATAAATTGCCAAATATAAATTTTTTTCAAATATGTCAAGCCCACCAATCATTATATATTAGGTCAAGCTTTTTGTGTATATGATATTCTCCATATATATAATTTAATAATACGTAAATATCCCTATGATACTATATTGATCACCATGTCCACAAATCATGTATTTCTACGAGAGGGTGTGTCGGCCAGGAGACATGGATCATAATGTATAATGTCGCTCTCCACCAAACCCAAGATCTGTTAAAATATTCACGTAAAATGTAATTATCTGTATTTATATCTTATTAAAATTCTTTGCATTTCATTTTAAATTGTGAAATAAATCTAAAGCAGAATGTATACAAGCTAGGTCATATTTATTTGCATGTTGAAGTCACCAACGTGTTTCATGAAGTGCCCAAATAGATTTTATCATCTAAGGTTGCCATTGATTTTTAGCCCACCATCATCAGATAGTGGGCTAGCTATTCAAATCGCTTTTCGTACGTGGTCCATCGTCCGTCCGTCTGTCCTTCTGTCCGTTAACAATTCTTGTTACCGCTATTTCTCAAAAAGGACTGAAGGGATCTTTCTCAAATTTCATATGTAGGTTCCCCTAGGGCCCTAGTTGTGCATATTGCATTTTGGTACCAATCGGTCAACAAAATGGTCGCCAGGCAGCCATCTTGGATTGTGACAGTTAAAGTTTGTTACCGCTATTTCTCAGAAAGTGCTGAAGGGATTCTTCACAAACTTCACCTGTAGGTTCCCCTAGGGCCCTAGTTGTGCATATTGCATTTTGGGACCAATCGGTCAACAAGATGGCCGACAGGCCGCCATCTTGGATTTTGACAATTGAAGTTTGTTACCGCTATTTCTCGGAAAGTGCTGAAGGAATTCTTCTCAAATTTCACATATAGGTTCCCCTAGGGCCCTAGTTGTGCATTTTGCATTTTGGGACCAATCGGTCAACAAGATGGCCGACAGGCCGCCATCTTGGATTTTGACAATTGTTACCGCTATTTCTCAAAAATCACTGAAGGGATCTGTCTCAAATTGCATGTGCAGGTTCCCCTAGGGGTCTAGTTGTGCATATCTCATTTTCGGACCGAAAGGTGAACAAGATGGCCGACACTTCGCCATCTTGGATTTTGATAGTTGAAGCTTAATTTAAAATTGTTACCATTTTTTCTCAGAAAAGTACTGAAATGATCCGTCTAAAATTTTATATATAAGTTCCCCTAGGACCTTAGTTGTGCATATTGCATATTCAGATCGGTCAAAAAGATGGCCGACAGGTAGCCATCTTGTTTTTAGCTCACCTGGCCCGAAGGGCCGGTGAGCTTATGTCATGGCGCGGCGTCCGTCGTCCGTCGTCCGTCGTCCGTCCGTCCGTCCGTCGTCCGTCCGTCCGTCTGTCCATCAACATTTCCTTTAAATCGCTACTAGTCATAGAGTTCTGCATGGATTTGTAACCAAATTTGGCCACAAACATCCTTGGGGGAGGGGGAACAGAACTTGTATAAATTTTGGCTCTGACACACCGGGGCAGGAGGGGCGGGGCCCAATAGGGGAAATATAGGTAAATCCTTTAAATCACTACTTGTCATAGAGTTCTACATGGATTGTAACCAAATTTGGCCACAAACATCCTTGGGGGAAGGGGAACAGAACTTGTATAAATTTTGGCTCTGACACACCGGGGGCAGGAGGGGCGGGGCCCAATAGGGGAAATATAGGTAAATCCTTTAAATCGCTACTTGTCATAGAGTTCTGAATGGAATGTAAAAAATTTGGCCACTAACATCCTTGGGGGAAGGGGAACAGAACTTGTATAAATTTTGGCTCTGGCCCCCCGGGGGCTGGAGGGGTGGGGCCCAATAGGGGAAATAGAGGTAAATCCTATAAATTGCTACTAGTCGTAGAGTTCTGCATGGATTGTAACCAAATTTGGCCAGAAACATCCTTGGGGAAGGGGAACAGAACGTGTATAAATTTTGGCTCTGGCCCCCCGGGGGCTGGAGGGGTGGGGCCCAATAGGGGAAATAGAGGTAAATTCTATCAATCGCTACTTAATTGTCCTAGAGTTCTGCATGGATTGTAACCAAATTTGGCCACAAACATCCTTGGGGGAAGAGGAACAGAACTTGTATAAATTTTGGCTCTGATCCCCTGGGGGGTAGGAGAGGTGGGGCCCAATAGGGGAAATAGAGGTAAATTCTTTAAATAGCTACTTCTCATAGAGTTCTGCATGGATTGTAACCAAATTTGGCCAGAAACATCCTTTGTGGAAGGGGAACAGAACTTGTATAAATTTTGGCTCTGACTCCCAGGGGGCAGGAGGGGGATGGGCCCAATAGGGGATTTAGAGGTTTATATTAAAATTCCTTCAGAAAAGAAACAATGAACCTGTATTCAGAAATTATTTGGCATTACAAACCAGGTGAGCGATACAGGCCCTCTGGGCCTCTTGTTTTGATAATTGAAGTTTGTTACTGTTATATATCTCAGAAAGTACTTAAAGGATCATTCTCAAATTCCATATGTAGTAATATGTAGTAAAAGTTTGAAAAGCAGAGAAAAGATCCCTCTTTCCTTTGTCAGACATAGATCATTCTTTGGTGGGCGCCAACGAAGATCCCTCTGGGATCTCTTGTCAATATACCACATCATCCAGAAACTATTAATTTACATTTTAAAAATTCTGAAGAATCATTCCCCGAATTTCTACCAGATGCAACAGTATTGTGTTGCTAATATATTATATATATGTTATTGATCTATCTTTACTAGCTGGTTTTAGATATCGCACTAAAATATGTAGAAGTGTTTTTGATAAAATGTGAAATCATGACTTTATCCCATCACCAGTAGTTACACAGTGAGGGTGTCAGGTCAGGGTAACCATTTGTATAAATTCATCACGAAGATGAGGAAATCTGGAGCCATTAGAAATGTCCATGCAGGGTTTGGATTATTTCCTTGCCCCATAATGTCCATGAGAAATATATGTAATACGTACTTGATTGAAAGTTCGGTCACAAGTATAAAGTTTTGTATTTGCAGACCGCTCTGTCTTTCTAAGTGGTTATTCCAGTTTGACCAATGACACCATTGTTTTTTTAGAGGAAGTGTCACCAAGCATGCTGGGCAAGAACTAATTAGATTGTAGTCATGATATACCTCTACCTTAAAGACTTACATAAAATTGAACCAGCAATGTCATCTTGGCACTGATCTGGTAGATATTTGTGTATCAATAATGTATAGAAATAGTGACAGAACACTGACTGTGGTCCGTGAGACTATAATAATAGGCAAAGTCATGTAGGGGTTAAAACCAGTAACAGTCGTTTTTTGGGCTAAATCTACAAGAAACAGGGCTTTTACTTGGGTATGTGTATATTGTACTAAATCAACTTTATACTGATATATTTAATACTAGGTCATAATTTCTTTGTCAGATGACAGTTACTGGCTGTTGGTCTGTTGTTTATTTCTTGAAACTCCAAACTTTCTTGATTATATATACCGAAATCATGGTATGGCTTTTGTTGGTTATTGTTGTTCATTAAAATAATACTAATTTTTGTTCTCCCACCCTTCTCCATGTATCCATGCAAGTACAGAGAAAATTATCCTCAGAGTTAATTGAACACAAACTGAATTGGCTCTGTTACCTAAATCCACAAAAACAAACCAATTTATATATTGTCACACTTCAGTTTGTATCCACAGAAAAAATGATTTATAATTGTCATGTACTTTTATTGGAAATCGGTCAGATTACCTGTAATGTACTAGAAATAGTATGTCTATAGCATGACTGGACTGCATGGGTCAATTGTCGGTACCCTGACCTGGTTGTTAGGATAGAAGAGCGTCCAGCAGGGTGTGTGGAACACTGGGTTTCGAACCCCCATCATGCCATGCATTTGTAAAATTTAAAATTGTTGCCACTAAAAAAAAAAAATCAATAATCGTATTATCGATAGTTTTATATTCATTGTATTATCATTGTTTTATAAACGGAAACAGCCTTCTTTGTTATTTACTACATCCTACTTGTAAACATTGTATTCAAACAGAAGCCGTCTATAGCACCACGCACAGCATGCTGAAAGTCAATAATGTTAGAAATGTTCGTGTATGCTCATAGTGGGATCTATAGGAAATGGTCGGGGATATTGGAATTTTCTCTGATCCAAACACAATGTCATTTTATTAGCTTACAACAGGTAGTGCTTGTTTATAAATCGACTAGTCTGGGGTTACTGTTGCGAGTGTTTCTGACTGTCAGGTGTAAGTTATACGGAGATCTGTAGGAGTATCGGGAAACAATGTCTTGATCTGTAACTAATGTATAAGGTGAGTGGTACATTATAGATACAATTGTAATTTAATGTGATTGGGTCGTAATCAGCAACCAGATAATTGAGTTGGTTTATATATAGTGTCTCATTGGTTCGTTGTCCAGAGGCTCCTGGTTCAAACCCACTACAGTAAAACATGGTTATAACGAACCTCTAGAGACCCACAGAATCACTTCTTTTTAACATAGTTATACACACGTTATTGTAAACTGGACATGGAATGAAAATCACTACGTTATAACAGTAATTTCTCTGTAAGCGTGTTTATTATAAACATGTTTTATTATAGTCTGCTGGATACAATTCCTTTCTTGGTGTGATAAAGGTTTTGAGGAATTTCTCAACTTAGCATCTCTTTAAGTAAGCAAATGGGAGCTTTGAATGAAATTTTGATTAGCTGAATGATGTATCATGTAGCATTTGTAATGATCTTTTACTATATCTGAAATCTGTTTAGAGATATTGAGCAAGAGGCTTCCTCCCATACAAACTAGTGGTTGAGTTTTGATGATAAATGATTTATATTTGTTCAAGAGGGTCTAATTAGAACAAAGGAAAGAGGGACATAGGAACAGTTTTGTAAAGTAGATATGGACACAATGGTTTAGTACTATACAAATCACTAGATGGTTTAAAAGGTTGAAGTGCGTTTGAAATATGTGACAAGTGTCACAGTTTATCTGACTTAAATTATCAAATTGTTAACAAATCATCAAGGACACTGAGTGGTCCATAAACAGTTCTGATAATTTGAGAAAGTGTTGAGTCATTAATTCTTATTTCTATGTAAACTTACTTAAATGTTCAGAATGCCTTAGTGATAATTGAACAGATGTTACGCTGTATTAACTTTTTTCATGCACTCAGACATTTAAACTTGTCTAATTGAACTTTGAGTGAAATTATATTGATAATTGACTATATTTTCCTGGAGATTTAACGATAAACTTGCTAACATGACATTTGACTGGCTTTCATATTCATGTATATCATATTTCCGCCATTTACATATAACTGTAATTGGCATGTATGACATTATCATTGGTAATATTTGTTTCAATAATTAATGATTATCTAAAAATGATTGGGAGAATGACTGTTCTAGAAATAGAAATGATTGGGAGAATTCAATGTAAGGATACAAAAAGCTAGATGGTTTAACCACAGTAAGGGAGGGGTCAGTGTCTGCTCAAAATGATATTTCCTCCATTTGGTATAAAAACCATCTGCTTATTAAGACCAATAAATGGTAGAGTCCCAATCTGTAATTTATAACACAACTGTGTATCAAGACCACTTGGCTACAGAGATAACTTTTCCCTTGGGTGGTCTGTATTGATACTAGGTTATAAAAGTTAGTACTAAAAATAGTACTTTCATCGGAAAAATAGACTTAGATTTTTAGGGTGGAAAAGTAGACCTTTAAGAGTGCCACTCTTACAAACTATCTAGATAATTTATGATATCACTATTAAAACAGTACATTTCATCGTGATATTTATATACCTAGACTGGTGAACAACAGCAGGAAATGGAGGCTTGACTACTCACTACCTATCAGAATATGTGGTAAGGTATATAC
This sequence comes from Argopecten irradians, assembly GCF_041381155.1. NCBI lineage: Eukaryota > Metazoa > Mollusca > Bivalvia > Pectinida > Pectinidae > Argopecten > Argopecten irradians. The sequence goes on from NC_091143.1 coordinate 42,501,680, forward strand.
TTTTTCCTGACTGATCGAAGTTTGACCTCCACGACCTTGATCTATTGATTCCTATGCCTCCATACATAGAACCACTTAAGGGATTTTATCTCTGATTGTTCTAAGCCTTAAAAACATCGACTGGGATCCAATAGGGTATTGTTGTTCTGGGATCATCATTAGGGGATATTATTTCTGATTTTGAACAGTATTAATTGGACATGTCTACTTTTGCTAGCAGGCACTGGCTAAAAACGATCATGATTCATGGACATCGTTATGCACGACTGAATAGAGTAATTGCTACAATTTCACACCTTTATTAAAGTTTGTGTACGCAGGTTTCTAGCTGCTGCCTCCCAGAACCCGTGCGTGGTGACCTTTAGGGGACTTCTGGTGACTGTTTTTGCTTGTTTTTAGTGTGTACTGTTTGTTATAATCGTGAAAACGGCATCAAACCAAAATCTAGATGCAAACTGCTTTCATTGATGGCATTTGTTATAACCTACTATCAAAATTGAGTAAAGTTCGAATTCTGCCAGCCGTCGAAAGGATATGTACTTACGTTGTATTATGTGCATATAATGTAGAAAGATTGCATGTAGCATGCCATTTTGTAATATAAAATGGCGATACTGCCGAAGTTTGAAAATACGTGTATCATTTCAAAAATATTGACTGTGTCAGACCAACACAAAATTAACAGCACTTTGTTACGACCAAATCAATGTCACTCTATAGGCATTTTTCGGCTCTTGAAATATCAAGGATAGAACATATTTAGAAAAAGTCTATAAAATGGAACGAAATTTCCGATCGCTGGATGCTGATGGACAAAGCACGATAATTACATGTAAAGATTATACTGGACATTTGAGTGATGGTCAGATGACCTAATAAGGACAGACTTATTTCGAAAATGTTTAGCTCCACGATTCGGATGCCTATATTTATTTCGCGATAAATATCACCATTAAATTTAGTTTCATTTAAGCATTGATATAACGTCAGGTTTTCGCGCCATTTTTTTCATTTCATTATAGTATATGAAGAAAAAGAATCTGCTACTCAGAAAGTCAGATTTAGTATGAAAACAAATAAAAATGAAGTATATAAAAAATATTACGGGCGCGGGAAATTTTCACACTTATGTCTATGTTATAAGCGTAAATTCCACGTTTACGTAGTTATTTTTCCTTATACGTATCCAAATTTACTTACAGTAGTAAAAGTGCTTCGTAATTTTGCTTACATTGTCTGAATTTAAATAACAAAATGGCCGTTTATATAAGCCAAACACATTAGCAACTATAGTTGACTTGGTAAGAGATTCTGAGAAATAATTGAACTAAAAAGTGAAACGTGTATCTCTAAAAACTCTTTCCCGCGAAATGTCCTCATTTTCTCCGTCACAAATGATAAAATAACAAAGGATATAGAAAATGTACTCGCTACGTGTAAGTTTACGTCTACTCCCTGGCACCCGTAGATTTTTACATAAATGTAGACGTAAACGTAAGCTACGACTTCAAGTAAAACGCAAAAAATGTTGTAAGTTGCGTGTACGTCTATATTTTTGTCTAAGTATACGTTTACGACCTTTAGTAAAACTCGCTCCAGACTGGTATTTGAACCCGGGAGCTCCGAACACTAGCTGAATGCTCTACCACAGAGCTACCTGGTCACTGATGATTAACACAGTCAAATACCTCTACAGCTTTAGGTCTGTTCACCTGCTGACCAAATCAAAGAGATTGCCATGAACTGCAATATATTCAACATTTTTGAAACTCTTTTGAAGTTCATTTTTGAAAATATAAAAGGAGCAACAAAGAAGATGACCTCAATTACATTATTTCTAATTAAGAAGTAGGCCATGTTTTTGTGAATTTGATGTTTTTCTTACAACTTAAAAAAAAACATTCAAATGTCTTCATCAAGGCTTTATTACATTCAATGACAAGAAATAGCTTTTTAAGCAATGATCTTTGAAACTCCCTATAGAAATTCATGAAAATTAACGTCATAATAGAGACCTTAGGCTCGTTTCAATCTGACTGTGTATACTTGGTATCAAATATTTGGTGTATTCAATTGTCATACCTGAGGATTGAATCAAAGTCCTGTCGGTAATGGATTTGTATATACTTCAGCATTATGTGCTTTTACCTATGGTTGTATGGGTGGGTGGCTTATATTTCCAGAAATCCTTGGAAGATCAACACCGATCGACAATAGATTATACATCTTAGTGGTCTCAGGTTTCACCATTAAATGTAATTGTCAATAACTGAGTGTAATAAATGACTTTGTGTCTGCTCATCTGCATGGTATATACTTGAAAGATTTACTCTAAATTTAGTTAAAAATATATCACCATTATATTTATTGTTCTTAATAGAACAATTAAGACTTGCCAAATTATATAAGCCTCATAAAAATATATATTCACAGAATTCCCACTCTGACTTTACATCAGGGCCATTAGCTGGGTGATTTCTAACCTTTTACTTCACGGTGGGTTATAGTTGAAGGCCCCTCTAGGGTAGTAGTTAAAATAGTGGTAGACTTGGTAATCAGACTTACCATTACCATCCAAACTTTAAAAGGATGCATTAAAGATCAAGGTATATTTTTTCACTCATTTTTTTTTAATTAGCTCAAAAGTCATATGTATATAACAACAAAAGGCCATTTGGGCCTGTAGATTCAAGTGACTTCAACCTGCTGCTAACTGTTTTGCACCTGTGCCTTTATATATCTTCGCTTAACTAGCAGAATGTCTCAATCTTATTTCCTTTGACATAATCAGTAGCTTTTAAAAAACCCATTATTACTTATTTGACCAAATGGCCCTTCATGCCATTGATAATATTTAGTAATATGAGTCTTAACCATACTAGCATGAGGTTAACGAGAAGAAATTGTCTATGAACTTTAAAGTAAAGATATTGGAGTTTTCTGAACAGGTTGAAATTTTGATCCCAAGTTATAGACTCCTCGAAGAATATCAACAGGTTAATAAGTTGATTTAGAACAGAAGACCCTAATAATGGAATTTAAATCACCGCCATTTACCGACAGTTACCATACCTGTGTTTCTCACCTGTACCTAGTGCTACCTGTAGTATACAACTGGACCTGGCACCTATATACACACTTTTGACAGTCCGACGTTTAGTGTTTAACTAGCCTCGGCGGTCCCTCCTACTACAACGGCAGGCCCCAACACATCCTGTAAGAGAATCAATCGAGCCTACGTATTAACCCATTCACTACTGTTTACCGGTGTGCCTTCCATACGTGTTTTATGTGCTGTAAGTTACAATGTAGCTGTTTAAAAGGTGTCCCTCATATTTGGATAAGGTTCTTTACGTCCCAGCAAGCTCTTTCATTAGAACCGGAACCCCACTGCCAGGAATAGATTGCTGCTCGTCGGAATCACAGGCATTCTTTGACACGATATTCAAAGGAATTTTGTGTACATATCATAGTTGGATTATATAAAGCAGGTGGATGGTATACGTTTCGCTCTTGAATCGACTTTAAGTTCCAAAAAGTTTGTGTTGCAGTGGAATATGTCCTTGCTGCCAAAAGACTCCAGGATTAATGGCATTTGGAATTATTGAGTGACTCTTTGTAAGTTTTCAAGAGTATCTTTGATTTCTTAAGTAAGGCATTTGCTTGCAATCTTTAGAATTTCTTAATTTTGATTGAAATTTAATTTGAAAAGAGGTATTTGAATCTTTCTCTGTGCATTATGAGGTATTGGTAAATGCAGTTAAAATTTGTCTCCGAAGACCATTATTATGTTGAAGGCAGTGCCATACTTTAGAAGTCAACAAAGATAAATACCAATGGTAAATTAATATGTCTTGACGAGAAATTCATATTCAACAAGTTTTACACTGTTGATCCATTTAGATAGTGTTTGGTAGTACAAAGATGGTCTTAACCCCTTACTGCACAAGATTTTTACAAAAAAAGCAACACCATATATGTATGCATTGTTCATAAGGTGATGTATCTAATTATCCATAAATATTTACTATATTTCAGTTGCTATTGTTACCCTATACGCTATAAATAGAACATATAGCATTTAGTGATAATCGTCATATAGATAGTGATGTCTGTTGTGTCTAGATAAGATTAAGAAACCTTGTGTATTCAGTGATAGATGATATAAAATGCAATTTGAATTTGAATTACTATACAAAATACTAAAAAAGTATAATTTCAGATTTATTTTTTTACTAGGTACTAATTAGGAAATTTCCTATAGAATAATAACAACTAAATCATTACTAAACGTGATCAGCAAACTCTTACATTTGTTTGTATTTGTCTGTTTACACATTTTCTAAGGTTTACAGAAATATCAGTTTTTCACATATGATTTGAACATTTTACATGTACTTCATATTGACTGTTTTTGTACATTTGATTCACCACTTCAAAATATAATAAAAGAACAGAAACTGTAGTTACTGAGATCCAGTTGTAATAAAATTCAAGTACACTTGTAGTTATCGCATGAAAGTTACTGTGTAGCTACCATTACCGGTATTTACTAATCACTTGATCACAGGACTCTGAGACTTTTAGGAATGAAAAAGTAAACATGTACATGTATGGAAATGGTTTATAATAAAATGGTTATGGCAGGACACAATTCTACATGAATTCATTGAAAAATGAAATTGAACACAAGAGTTTAGTCATTGTATTTGCAGCTACTGAATATCATGGTAGAATTGGAAACAGGCACCTTCACAGAGGTGAACCTGACACACAGAACATCCATACACAGTTTCCTTCCTCCTCTTTTCCCCATGTTTGGTACACCATTTACACGTGGATCGTTTCCTGTCCATCCTGACACTCTGGTGTGCAGTGATATTGCCAATCGCAGGTACACCAAGTCTTGATACAACCCGTGCTCTCTTACGTGAGGAAAATCCTCCAATGAGCTGTTGAGCCAAATCCATCCGGAAGTCCAGAAGAGAGTACCTCGCACTTGGTAGCTGTACACCTGGTGTGTTCTTGTAAATCAGAAACGCATTGATGACCGAAACTTCCAACATGAAATTGACCAAGTACTTCCAGTACTTCTTTGAAGGTCTACCAACTGGATACTTGGCACGATGCTGCATATGCCTGTCCACTCCGTGGTATGCTGTCACCGGAGGGGGTCTCACGAATTCCGCCATTGCTCCACCACGCAACCTTCTCACCACTGGATCATCACCAACAGGGTCTGATGTTGTGCTCATAAGATGGACCTGAATCAGAAATAACTATTATTTCAAATGATCAAATTCTTCACTTATGATTATAACTTGGTCGAATTTAGAGCCTAAAGAATATGATGATCTACAATAAGTTTGAAAAAATGAAACAGTGTTTGCTATAGAGTGAATAACAAAGATAAAACACTAAATGTTTATTATAATAAATGTATGGTAGCCACTTAGAATACCCTGTTGGTGGCTTGATAATCGCGCCACCAAACAAGATAAGGACATAAGATGAATGCACATTATGTTTTCAAACCAGTTGTACATACATTTTTTTACCAGTTATAGCATACATTTTTTTACCAGTTATAGCTACATAAATCATCTGCTACAACTATATGTTCTTGGATAAATAGAATTCATTATATTAGCAATTCTATATTTATTATAAATAATATCATAACCCAGTAGTCCATGTGATTATCCATCTTCTTTCACTAGGACATTCTGGAATATATGACAAAAACAGATATGTACCAATTTCTTGTCTTTCCATACAGTTGCTACCAAGTTGTCATGTTGGAGCTGCTGGGTTTCTCCTCTCCTAAGATTAGGTGCTTTCAGCTCATCAGGGAATCCAGTCGCATCTTTCTTGATGGTACCACAACTGTAAATTCCGTTCTGTTCAAGTGTACGCACTAGCTTTACAGATGTGAAGAACCTAAATAATTAAAACCAAACTTCTATTAGTTTACTATTTTGAATATGTATAATATCTATGCATAATTCAAACCTGTTGCAAAGTAGGATCATGGTTTAATTTCTATAATGACAATATAAAATGAGTAGAGTAATAAAACCCACAAAACCGAAATCCGAATCTTATATTTCAAATTCTAAAATGCCTCAATGTAAACATACTGATGGCAAGGTCCATATTTATATTGGCAATGAACATCCTTGAGTAGCAAACAATTCAAAGTCACTTACACACTAAACTTATTGAAATATTAAGCACAGGATCATGTTAGAACAATACAATTTAGTGCTGTTTTTTCTCTTTTTAATTTGTTAAATGTCTTACCGATCAAAGAATACATAATGAGATTTCCACCTCAAGGCCCGACACAAGTGCATCACTACTCTCTCTCCAAGATCTCGTCCTCTGAAAATGTCATGCTTGCCCATGTAAGGTCGGAGGTCATGGCAATATCTGTTTGGGTCACATCACATCCATACCTACAGTTGTACAATCATATACACTACATTGTATGAATTATGTTAAAAAATATAATTCATGCATCCACGTATAACTACATGATAGTCATTAGTAAAATGTGTAGAAAATAAGACTGGCAAGTATATTGGTGTATCCATTATATAGATAGTGACCTTAAACTCATAACCAGAAATCAGTTTGTTCCTTGATGACAATGAAAAATATCCCGACCGGGGCGACGTGCTTTCATTTTTGTTTAAAATGATGGGTGTCAAATTATAGTTTTCTTTGAGTATTTAATCATGTGTATTATAAACCATGAATATGGCCTCAATGTAAACATACTGATGGCAAGGTCCATATTTATATTGGCAATGAACATCCTTGAGTAGCAAACAATTCAAAGTCACTTACACACTAAACTTATTGAAATATTAAGCACAGGATCATGTTAGAACAATACAATTTAGTGCTGTTTTTTCTCTTTTTAATTTGTTAAATGTCTTACCGATCAAAGAATACATAATGAGATTTCTACCTCAAGGCCTGACACAAGTGCATCACTACTCTCTCTCCAAGATCTCGTCCTCTGAAAATGTCATGCTTGCCCATGTAAGGTCGGAGGTCATGGCAATATCTGTTTGGGTCACATCACATCCATACCTACAGTTGTACAATCATATACACTACATTGTATGAATTATGTTAAAAAATATAATTCATGCATCCACGTATAACTACATGATAGTCATTAGTAAAATGTGTAGAAAATAAGACTGGCAAGTATATTGGTGTATCCATTATATAGATAGTGACCTTGAACTCATAACCAGAAATCAGTTTGTTCCTTGATGACAATGTTATAGTTTTATGGGTGTAAAACATACCTTTGTGGGCAAACACATAGCATCATAACAATTGACACAATATTATTGCTAAATACAATAATATGATAATGGTTTTACCTTTAGTCCCCGCTTGACAGGTTTTGCTGGCATATACTGTTTCGCATAATGTCGGCCCTTGTATCGTACCATGCCTTCGTCTATTGCCTGGTGTTTTTGTGGTTTCATGCAACTTCTAAAATTACCCCGAAGATGCTCTAGCATGGGACGAACTTTGTGAAGCCTAAGAGAGCAGAAATCAAGTAATAATTATAATCCAAAATATATATTCATATCAAAATCATTGTTCTTATAAAACAAATCTTGAAAATAGTGTAAATATATGCTGAATATTGCTGTTATGTGGGAATATTTCTTTATTCTTACACATACACAGCTCATGTGTTTATGATGATTGTATAGCTTATATCATTTACAAAGGAAATGAACCTTTCTCAAAACGACGGACAGGGTGGGAGGTGGGTGGTGCAAGTTACACCAAAAAGTCATTTAATATTTGTATCAATTACAGATGTATCACATGTACTTTTATAATCACCTATCATATTGTGGTGTTCCAGGTTGCCCTTGTGTGGTGTTGTCATTGATATGAAAATATTGTGATAGCTTGCTGTACCTTCCGCATGTCATAGTATCCTTCACACCCGTGTCGTGTAACTTCCTGATTTTTATTGCCAAAATGCAACGTTATTTGACGACGTCACGAATAACGACCGCGCGACGTCATTAATCAATTTTGTGGTTGTAACGAAGGTGATACGTTTTTATTGCAAAATACAAAAATTTCCAGTACTTGGACATGAAAATGAGAAGAATAAAACTTGATCCTTATTATTTCTACTTTCTAAAGATATTTTATTCGCAATGATAAACCATCACATTACCGAACAATTGATGTTTTCCTATTACGATCGCGCAGATGCGTAGAAATGCGTATCTGTGCAGTAAGGGGTTAACAGTTGTTAAAAGTGTAATCAACTCAATGTACAATATTATGATTATAAATTTGTCTTTGTAGACAGGTTTATTTCACTACATACAAAGGTACATTAAATAGAGGCTTATCCTTTTGCATAGAAATGTCTTTACAATGAATATGGTACATGTATACATGAGCACCTTGAATATGTGGAATACATTTTATTAATGTCAATTGAAATTTTAATTATGAGGTGTATATATTTTATTTTTTGTTTTCATGTTTGTAATTATCCGTATGGAATGATAACCATTTGCCATCGGTAAGTTGTAGATTTCTGCCATGTATGCTGCTGTAATGATTCTAGATCGGGTTGATAATCTGAACAACGTAGCCCATGATGCAATTGGTAGAACATTGGGTTAGTGTTCAGATATCAAATGTTTGAATTATGTTTTGGCCGTGCATTTTCTCACTCCTCTTACAATACCCTATAGCCTACAACTTCCGTGTTTGAAAATTATCACTGGAGTGTAGAGATTTGTAACATGTCTGATCCCTGGTATCAACCAGCAGGTCTAAAGTGAAATGTGGTGTCTCTTGAGAGTTGTCTAGTATTGGTGTGTTGTGGTGGGATATCAACAGCTCCACTGATAACATTGCCACCTCTGTGTGTGTGCTGTGTGCACAGGGACAGACACACGGGATTACCAGAGTACCTTGGGTAGAAGATCAGGGAGATTGGGGAGTTCCCAGAAGTAATTTTCTGGGCTTAAGAACTTTGAAATGTACAACTTTGGAAAACAGATGTAAATATATCATCATAATTAAGGTATGAAGTCATCTTTTATATTTAATTTCCAAGAATATTTCAATTCTTAGAACTCCCAATAAGGAACTTGTCAATGTTTTGTTCTAAAACTGTTATTAGCAGTGATGCCTTTGTATGGAATCTGAGGTTAGACATCATTGATTCTTTTTGCTTAATTGACTTTTGTAATTTGAATCTCATTTAAGTCAACACATTTTGGATAAAGTCCTTCTTGGGGCCGTATATACATACTGGACATTTTGGCAGGTAAATACACTTATGTTGAAAGTTTTCACAGCTATATTTGTCAAGGTAAATTTTGATTTTGATTTTTTGACCCTTCAACATATAAGTAAATAAAAACTGAAGTGTTAATTAGGCTATAGGTGATAGGTAATGGTATATCGAAGGTACATACGCTCTTCATTAGCATTTGTGTTTTAGTTTGATTTAGTTTTACATTCTCTTGCCATGATCGTTATATTAGGATATAAGGAATGTATGGCTAAACCAGAATTTGTCTCTAGAACCATCCGAACACTTGCCATAATGCTCTACCTGGTCACTGGTGATTGACCCAATTCAGAACGCTGCAGTTATGGTTATTAACATTGGAAACAGTTTTAGACTGTGGTGATGGAGGAAAGCCAGAGTACCTGGAGAAAAACTACCAACCCTGTTCAGTAGCTTAAATCTACGCTATGTGGACTGTAAACTTTTCAGTTGAGCAGCAGGTGGAAATAGCATGGTAGTATGCTGGACATGTTAGCTTGGTTTGTTTTAGTTTTACGTCCTATTAACAGCCAGGTTCATTTAAGGACATGACAGGTTTGATGTTGGAGGAAATCCAGACTACCTGGAGAAAAACCATAACTAGTGGTCTTATAAGTACCTGGCAACTGCCCTACATGAGATTCTAATGACCAGAGATGAGGGGGCTTGTGGTAGTATGTCGGACAGGTTAACCACTTGGTCACTGTGGCCCCAATCACTTGATTAGCTACCATTACTTGTTCTTCGTAACTCCTGAGGGAGTAAAAGTCTGAGGTATAGCTAGTGCAAAGCTCTATTCAGGTGTTTCTGTGAGAAAACCTTGCTTTTAATTAGTACAACTTATCTGATCCTTATCTTGAGGTAAATGTCTTTCAACTTGTGGCAATTGTAATTTCTCCAAGGCTGTGAAGTATAATATCCATGTAAAAATATAAAAATGTATCGCTGACATGCTATACCTGTCATCCCCTTAAATCTAACATGGACTGACCCATAACAATGGTAGTTTCACATCCTAAAGTACCAAAGAGGGGGAAACAGGTTAATTAAACATTTTACATAAAAAAAGTCAATTAAAGACATTTTATAGCCATGCTACATTACATATACCGTTAAATGAAATCGCGTGTGTGAACATTTTCACCTGTTTTTATATTAATGTGATTTAAAATTTTTGTCTAGCTTTGAGTCTGTATTATATTTCGTTAATAGGCAGCAACTGACTCATTATCATTAGATATTCATTTCTTGTGAATTACATTTTAAATTGAAATATCAATTTAAGTTTTATTTATTTTTTTTTCTTTGCAGTAAAAATCTTTTGATTTCTATATGTCTACAACTTGTTATAAGGATATCAGTTTTACAGTACATATTGTCTATATCGAAGTGCTTTTCAGAATTGAAAGAAACTGGCAATACATGTAATACACTATGGATTATACATATACGTGTCTCATGTTACTCTGACTTAGACAACTATATAGAGACCAGAGAATATCCATTCTTTGTTGGAATATATTGCTTATCAACCAATACATACTGATATAGTAAAGTTGAGAAAGTGTCGTGTTCATTGGAAGTTGAGAAATCTCAAGAAGCTGGAGTGCATTTATCAAAAAATGAATTTTTAAAAAGTGTTAAAAACAATATTAGTATGGAATATCTTGACAAGATTGAGAAGCATGAAAGACAAACAAGTGAATACACTCACTGAGAAATATCAAAATGTTTGAAAAGGTTTAAAGCAGTGTTTTTGTAAGTCCTTGAGAAATACTTGAAGTTGGTGAAAGAATGGTCACTTTCAAATAAAGAACTATCAATAAAAAGGACTCAATTTTTGCATGTGTATTGAAAAGATCCAGACTTGAATATTCTACAGATATATTTGTCTATAGGAATAGAATGTTTCAAAAGTTAATGAAAATCTCCATCAATTAGAGCATACAGCTGAGAAATATTCTATCTGCAGTAATTGATTTATTGTTTTGCACTCGAGATTTTAAACTTACCTCAAAATATTTCTTAAATCATTGCCAGTGTTGTTCAATCCCTTTTCAATTTAATTGAAATGAAATTTTGTTGAAATTGAAATCATTGCTAGTCATTCCCATTACAATTTAAAGTACTGTTTAATTAAAATTGATGTCAGAATTCTTATCATATTCCCGTAGATGTTTTGAATGGTGGTATATTTTTTTGCATGAAGATTATCACCGTGAATGTTTTTATTCAGCTAGTGCCATTGATATATAATCACCAGTAAGATTACTTATAGATTCTTTATAGTCAATATTAATGAAAGATGAATAATTTAGGATGGTTTCATATAAAAATGTATTTGGACATGATCATAAAGTTTGGATTATTTTCAAATAAATCAAATTTTATTCGTGTTAATAGATTTTAAGAAAGCTGATTACTTCCTGTTAAAACTTTTTTGAACGTTATAAGGTGCTTTGGTTAGGATTCAATGAATTTTGAAATCAGATTGTAATTTGATTAATGTTGAACATGTTTAAACTTGTGGAGGTTGTTAATGTGTTTTACCATATGATAAAACAAGCACTGTTTTGTCCACTAATTAGCAATAAAAGTTGAAAAAGAAAAATCTGATAGCCTATAGGATGCATAAATTTAATTTTCGACTGAAAGGTGTTCTAACATATTGACTTATATAAGATATCAATATGCTCTAGATCATGGACACTTGTATCTTTATTATTCAAAATGAGTTATTTATTGTTATTTTGTCTGAAGTGGGGGATACTGGCACCTCTCTATCAGAAGGAATACGTCCTGTCTTGTCCAACAATATACAGAGTTGGTGATAGACATTTAGGTATACCAATTATTTTAAGTCATGAAATTCTGAAATTTTATAATGGACTGATCAAGTCTTTAATTTAGAAGAGCCTAAATGTATCTTCAGGGGTGAATGAATTAATAAGGTCATTGTAAAGTATGTGTCACAAAATAAGTGCTGAGTTCTCACCCAAGTATGCTTGAAACAAATATATACCGGTAGCTATTGTTTATTTGAATGAAAATCTTTGAATGGTTAGCTATAAACAATGTACTTTTATACTATATTTACACTTGCTAGGCTTGTTCACTATACGCAAGTACTAGCCGATTTTGTTTACCATAACTGCATGGTAACATTGAACTTTGAACTTGCGTATGAAAATGTTCTATGCAACGTAAAGGGGCTACTTTTTTTTTAAAGAAACACATGGCTTTGTTTACATTTTGACGCAACATTACGTGTATATTGTTGTTTTTCATAGATATTTGGAAAAATATGAACAATACATATATGTTTTATATTTATACATGATACAAACATTTTTTAAATTAACAATTGTAACAAGAAACGGGAAAATATCCCGACCGGGGCGACGTGCAGTGCTTTCACATTTGTTAAAAATGATGGATGTCAAATGTAAACATTACCTCTGTGTCTGTGTTCGTCCTACGATCAAGTCTTTGGGGTGGACGGGCGTGAGACCCTCTGACAGAGGTCAGTTATATACATATCCTTAATCGTGTGTATTATAAAACATGCACCGCTAGTAATCCGCGTGTTGACAGTTACGCGTCAACACAGCTACATTGTATCCATCGAACACAAGTGAAGTTATTCAATCTATCGATGGCGATGGATCTAAGCGTAGATTATATAATCACATGGCTCCCAAGGATGTAATATCGTCAAGTCACACATTGAGCTACTTGAAAATCGGTTTTTGACAACTTCGGCAAACTCCAGTGTGTAAGCGTGCGTCAGCTTCGCCTCGCTGCACAACGGTCACCGAGTTCACACATGTGGCTGAGTACAAATACTTTATGTTTTTACGCTATATATTAACTTTTAGCAAAATTGAATATATATTTAAAAATCTGATCTGATTAAATAAAATTATCTCATAAATTTACTTTTTTTGTCATGTTTATTTAACACTAAAATATTGAACTTTTTTGTTGTCGCGGATGAATAATTCTATCTTACGTGAAGCGTCATAATTCGCTGTTCAATTGAGTAAGCTCCTCCCACTTTTGACCGACTTTTATTGAATAATTACGTCACTTTCAAATGACAATTTTATTGCATAAAGTATAAATAAAAAGTCGTGTGAGTGTAAATATAGGGATTGGATTGCGCTTTTATGTTAACCATGCTTGTATGGAGCAATTCCTCTAAGAATATATTCTATGGGGCGCGTAGGGATTAGATTGCGCTTTTATGTTAACCATGCTTGTATGGAGCAATTCCTCTAAGAATATATTCAATATTGGGCGCTAACGCGCCCCATAGAATATATTCTTAGAGGAATTGCTCCATACAAGCATGGTTAACATAAAAGCGCAATCCAATCCCTATATGATTAAGCATAAGCTCTGATTCGATGTTGAAATTTTCCAAATTATGTCTTTGGATACGTCAGATCTAAGATCTTAATTATAACTAAGTAAATTGAATTATAGATATTGACAATTTTGATATTATATGACAAAACTCTGTAGTCAGTAGGGCACCTTGACCTCTAGCTACTGTTGTAGCGGAAAAGATATCACCTTCTGACTGACTTTTCCGAAGGTGATATCTTTTCCGCTACAACAGTAGCTACTTGACCTCATACCTTTGCATGTCTGTTTGGGAATCGAACCTTGGCCTCTTAATTGAAAAACAAGAATGTTATACACCTCGACCACCCAAGATTGGGTTGTAAAAAGGAGGAATGGTTCATCGTTTATCGCTCAATCATGCATCTTTTTATTCTCCAGATCATATGACATCATTTATTATTGACAATTTTAAATTCAGTTAAATTTAATTACGATTATGATCCGAAGGTTGGCCCACCTTTTGCCCTATAACGTTATTACTAGATGAAAGGTGTCAATAATATAATATATACACAATACTTTCACACTAAATAAGAATTCACAATCCTTTATCAAAATACATGTACGTCAGACATGATGTTAAAATTTGATTTAATTCAAATTTCATTTGAATTCCTTGTGTGCCATGCACAATTACACAATGCTGTGAGGTTTTTTTACGGGCGCCGTTTAATCTTTTTTATAAATAGGTGTAGTGTCATTGAATTAAGATTTAAACATGTATCTGGTACACCAATGGGCTTTTAATTTATATAAATGAAAAATCTCTATCAATAATATTTTTGTGGTGTAATGGTTTAAGTATGTGTTTGAAATGCTATAGAATTAATTTATAACATATAGAACACATTGAAAGGTGAACTTTTGGCAAACCTAAATAATTGGTTCTTAACCGTCTTACATATTACATGCACAAATAGGTTATTTTTACAGTGTCTGCAACATAAATGTATTAAATGTGATATTTACTTTACTCTTTTTAACAGTGATCCTGTGTTCAGCAGCAAAATTTACAAATGCTGCACAATTTTGCTGTTGAATTAAATAACCAATGCATGGTTAAATTTCCTTTTCCTGCATTAATTCATTCACCTCTGTAGACATATTTCAACTCTTCTTATTCAAAGTTTGGAACAGTTTATTACAAATTTTCAGGGGTGAATAAGCTAATAATTTTTAATTCACCAAGAGGTCTTAAGACTATATGTTTCCTCCACTTTATACCTTCACTTGATGAAACAGGGGCAATGTATGATGACACATTTGTCCAATCCTGTCCTGTTCCCAGGGCCATTACAGAGGCAGACATTTTATGCCCTCTCCCTTAGACTACTCCTTCTAAACTACACGAGTGATTTCAATGAAACTTAGTAGCAGTAATCCTTTTACAGATTATATGAGGGAGGGGTATACCCCTGGATGACAGCTTTGGTGAGTCCTGGTTGTTCTTGTTTAAGCTTATTGAGGTATATATGGTGGTTCTCTGTACTGCTTATACTTCAGATATCTCCACCTGAGTGTTGCCATGGCTCCAATGATAGTAAGATAAAGATGAATTTTATTACAACAATATTCAAATATTGATGTTTATGTCTTGTGTTGTTTTTTCCTCAGCAGGTAGACATAGTCCCCGTGAGGGACAAGCCCGACGTAGACATGCAGGGCTATTTCAACAGCAACCCTCTCATAGTCCCTCGCCATTCTCCGATGCGAGCGTCATGGCAGGATTCAAAGATCACAGTCTTCCCAGACAATGACAGTGGTTTCAGGTAAATGTTTGTTATTTAGAACAGGGAATGTTATTGTGTTGAGTAAGCCACCATCTGCTACAGTTCAAAGATATGTCATATGTTTTCAATGGAATATATGTTAAGGGGAAAAAATGTGGCCACTTTGTGCCGGATTCATAGTTGAGTCTAGAGATACAAGTCAAAAAGACAACTTTTTTTTTGTACTTTTGGGCTTTAACGTTTCCACAGCTGTTTTAACATCATTATATTCACCTTATATTATATTGCCCACAGTAAAGACATTTTGGTGATTATCTGTTGAATGAGTAAGTCATAGTTATTGGTTTATCACATATTTTGTCTTTGCATATTAAAGAGTTATCTGCCCTTACAGGTAGTTATTGAGTGTGACATCGCATGTTTGTTAGCTAAACATCATATTTTTCAGAACTAGGTGAGTGTCGCTCTCCATATAATGATGTCACAATGAATACCTATCCGCAAGGGAGGTTACTCTGTAAAATGCAAAGACCTGATATGACTCCATTTCTAGGTTTACTGTCTCTGTCTACAATCAGTGGTCTGTAAGCATTATCCATTGATGGGTCTTCGAATGCCTCTTCAGATAATTATAAAAGGTCTTATACTTGTAGATTTTACAGCAAAATCACTGTTTGAGGAAATGTATTATTACATGAAAATGTCTCTTTGTTGAACAGCTCTATGAAGAGATCTTTTAATTCTGGGGACGATATGGCACTCACGCCACGACTCGGTTCCGGTCCAATGGTGCGGTCACAGTCCATGAACAGACTAAACGGGTCGTTCATGTCCCAGGACTTATCCCCCCTGAATTCTAGTCACTACAACCCTAACCTAGACCGGTCCCTCCAGTGCATGAGTAACTCTCTTGAGGATAGTGAGAATCGACGATGTGTACTAATGCATAAACTCAAAGAAGCCCAGGACACACTTGAGGTAAGATACATGAAATATTAAATTATCTAAACACAAGTACAGCTAGTCTTTCATGTAAAACCTTGTCAACCATCTCTATTTAAAAAAAAATTGTACTCCAAATTTATTCATACAATACATATTTGTAGTTCCTTTCTTGCATCTTTCATACAATGAATAAATTTATTCACCTTGGTACAGAAACCATCTTTCTTTCTCAGTTACTAAATATTTGTGAATTCCAATTGAAAACAGTGTCACCAGGATCAACATATGCGGATTTAAAAATGTAATGGAAATTCCTTTCAAAATAAATGCTGTAGCATTGATTTGTGGAGATAAACTTTCACAAAATCATTTGGATTGCGAAATTAGCTAAAGTAAATTGCACGGGAAATACAGTTGGTTTGCAGTATCATGATGAAATGGGGAGGAGATTGAGTGTTATAGCTTTACATCCCGTCCCATTGTGCCCCACCCCTTTTGTCCCGTCCCATTGTGCCTCACCCCTTTTGTCCCGTCCCATTGTGCCCCACCCCTTTTGTCCCGTCCCATTGTGCCCCACCCCTTTTGTCCCGTCCCATTGTGCCTCACCCCTTTTGTCCCGTCCCATTGTGCCCCACCCCTTTTGTCCCGTCCCATTGTGCCCCACCCCTTTTGTCCCATCCCATTGTGCCCCACCCCTTTTGTCCTGTCCCATTGTGCCCCACCCCTTTTGTCCCGTCCCATTGTGCCCCACCCCTTTTGTCCCGTCCCATTGTGCCCCACCCCTTTTGTCCCATCCCATTGTGCCTCACCCCTTTTGTCCCATCCCATTGTGCCCCACCCCTTTTGTCCCGTCCCATTGTGCCCCACCCCTTTTGTCCCATCCCATTGTGCCCCACCCCTTTTGTCCCATCCCATTGTGCCCCACCCCTTTTGTCCCGTCCCATTGTGCCCCACCCCTTTTGTCCGTCCCATTGTGCCCCACCCCTTTTGTCCTGTCCCATTGTGCCCCACCCCTTTTGTCCCGTCCCATTGTGCCCCACCCCTTTTGTCCCGTCCCATTGTGCCCCACCCCTTTTGTCCCATCCCATTGTGCCCCACCCCTTTTGTCCCATCCCATTGTGCCCCACCCCTTTTGTCCCCTCCCCATTGTGCCCCACCCCCTTTTGTCCCATCCCATTGTGCCTCACCCCTTTTGTCCCGTCCCATTGTGCCCCACCCCTTTTGTCCTGTCCCATTGTGCCCCACCCCTTTTGTCCCGTCCCATTGTGCCTCACCCCTTTTGTCCCGTCCCATTGTGCCCCACCCCTTTTGTCCCGTCCCATTGTGCCCCACCCCTTTTGTCCCATCCCATTGTGCCCCACCCCTTTTGTCCCGTCCCATTGTGCCCCACCCATTTGTCCCGTCCCATTGTGCCCCACCCCTTTTGTCCCGTCCCATTGTGCCCCACCCCTTTTGTCCCGTCCCATCCTGTCCAGTTTCCATATGGTGGTGTTGCGATATTTGATGAATGATTTTTCTTTCAGCTCCAAAGTGAAAGGCTAGGAAAAATAGAGAACTCTGCCAAAGGAAACACAATCTTAGTAGAGGACCTTAAGTTTAAAGAAATGGAATATAGAAAGAAAATAAAAATGTTAGAAGAAGCTGAACAAGATAAAGATGTACTCAAAATGGAAAATATCCGACTCAGGCAAGAAATGCAAGATAGGTAAGAATGCATTTATGTTTTAATGTATTTAATAAGTCTTAGGCAACATTAAAAGCTTCTTTTTTTTTTGGAAATATTTAATTTTCATCAGCTAAGCAAAAATATTCACCTCTAATTTACTCCATAATATTCCATCTTTGCATATTACCGAAGTTATCTCCCTTGTGGGAAGGTGTGAATATTGTGACATTGTTACCATAGTGAGCAAAAAATATGTCATTACACTCATAAAACCTAACGTTACATTTGTGATATATGCAGAATAGACAACATGAGTTTTAGAAGAAATGAATTGCACCTCAATGTTATTGTGTTAAGCTTTTAACAGAATTCTTAAAATGTAAATTGTGTGTATAAAGATACAATTTATTTAGACAAGATGTGTTTTGTCCATTACAGAATAGATAAGTTAGATTTTGCCCTCCGGTCATTACAAGCCCAGCACATGGTGGCGGAGACTGATAACCAAAAGAGGATTAACCTCCTGGACCAGTCCACGAAAGCACTGACGATGTTAGAGGCAGAGAACCAGAAGCTACAACAGGTACAGACAAAATATCCTGCATACTGAGACTTTTCTTAACTAGAGTTATCTGCCCTTGTAATAATACCTGATGTACTGAGAATACCCTATGCATTGAGAATCTCTTTATCTGTAGTTATCTGCCCATGTAATAATATCCTGTGTACTGAGAATTTCTTTATCCAGAGTTATCTGCCCATGTAATAATACCCTGTGTACTGAGAATTTCTTTATCTGTAGTTATCTGCCCATGTAATAATACCCTATGCATTGAGAATCTCTTTATCCAGAATTATCTGCCCATGTAATAATACCCTGTGTACTGAGAATTTCTTTATCTGTAGTTATCTGCCCATGTAATAATACCCTATGTATTGAGAATCTCTTTATCCAGAATTATCTGCCCATGTAATAATATCCTGCATACTGAGAATTTGTTTATCCAGAGTTATCTGCCCTTATAATAATACCTTATGTTCTGAGACCTCTCTTTATCCAGAGTTATCTGGCCTTGATGTGACTGCTTTGTCCATTGTGGGTATAATGTGACAAGGTGGGGTATACTGTTCAGTATCTCTGGTGTAATGCTTCAATGAGATAGCTTTAACAAAGGACATCAGAAATGAACTGCAGCCTCCCAAAACCTACTGTAACACACAACACATTCTATATATTGGAGGCCATCCTAAACGACTAAAAGTGTTAATTGGACATTAAACCTAATTAACCAATTGTTCTATCACAACTTTATGATCTAATTGTCACAAAAATGGATTACTAGTAACAGAAGCATATACGGTACTATAGGTATGCAGTTGTCCTACTGCAACTCAAATCTTGTGAATAACAATTTTGGTTTTTCTTTGTAGGACAAAGAAACACTTTCACGAGAGGTAGGAGTTTCTAAAGAGAGCATGAGGCTAGCCAAAGAGAGGTTTGAACCAATGGAGGAGGAAAACAAAAACCTAAGGATGGAAGTCCTCAGACTCAAAGAGGTAAATAACATTTAATTACCCCTACAATTTTAGTATGGGCTAATTTAGTCTGAATGTATATTAGGACAAGTGGGCTTCATATGAGCTCAATAACTTGTGCCAAGTTCTATGCATTAATAGAACACATTTAAGACAAGTAGCAAAAGAGCAAAATTGTAAAGTGTTAATGAACTTTCACTTCCTTTTGATATTCCATGCTTAAAATCATGTAATCCTTACATATACTTAACAGTACTTAATGCATCTGACATTCCCTCAAACGCGTTCTACATTCGATTGCGTTTCTTTCGTTTAGTTTTGTTTGTCGAGCTTTTTTCGTTTGCGTTTTCGTTGGTTTGCGTTTTGATTCAATTTCGTTTGTGTTCGTTTGCGATGTGATTCGTTTGGGCTTTCATTCATTTGCGTTTGCAATTCGTTTACCGGATGTTATTCATTGATATTTGATAAGGAATATCGAAATACCGGAGTCCCGATCGACATTTATGATCGCATTCTGGCCTTCCGGTCACGTTTTTCGTTTTTCATTTGAGTTTTTCGTTTTGCGTTTAGCGCTTGATGAAATGGTTTTTTCGTTTTACGGTATTCGTTTTTCGTTTGCATTTAACAAATAAAAAACGTTTGCGTTTCGTGCTCGTTTCGAGGGAACGTTACATGCTTCAAGTACAATATCTTGTCTCTCCCACTATTGTAAACAAAGAATTAAAAAAGTGATCACAAGTATGATTCAACCCCTGAAATGTAATTGAAATTCTTTTTCTCTAATTTTCAAATGAGGAATTGTTATATGATTAAGTTATTTTCGTTAAATAGGAGAATGCTGATCTCACAAGAAAACTCGCTGAGTTAACAGGCCAGTTGTCAGAACTCCGAGCACTGACCAATTCAATGAAGGAAGAAAATGAGAAACTGGCTTCGTCCTGGAAGTCTATAGCCGATGTGAGTAAAGGATATGTGATTGAATAACATAGTTACAAACTCAAGCAGGATACACTTGAGTATGCATAAAGTTATGCTGCTTTATTTTGAATATCTACTACATCTATGAAAAGTTTTGATTCATATCTGTTACTTAAAAAATAAACTTTCTGATGATGAATCCAAAATAATGAATAGTTTAACTCATTCATCCCTAAGGACACATTTGGGCTTTGCTAAATCAAAGACTAGACCAGTCCATCATGAAATTCAGGGGTGAATGGGTTACTTTGCTCTGTAAGTCTTTTACTTAATAAACACATTTAATGTGTCATTGTGCCGTAATTATCAGAAAAGTTCTTGTGATATCCATGTCAATGTTATAGATACTTGAATTTGGAAAAATTTTCTTCCTCTTTAAAGTAATTTGCAGGAAAACATTTATCCTGGCTTCAGGATCATGAAAGTCAGGTCGACTGAATTACCATATATGGATTATGGAACAAACAAAATTACCATGCGAGTTTTTTCCCTTGTGAAAGTGTGATTTATGAATGGAATTTGCTTACTACGCATAGCAACGCGTAGTATTTTCAGGGGTCACGCTGTCTTTAATTTCCCCTGCGAACCACAATTTTGATGATATAATTTGTAAATGAAATCCATTTGCAAGGCCTTAAAGGGTGCAGCCAGATGTTTCAGTAAACCATTAATTATGCAATGTTAAAAAGTCCAATTTATGGGAATAATGGTGCCAAATTTTCTGTTTATTTTTTTTATTCATATATTCACACTCTGTCCTTGTCCCCAAAACCCCTATTTGAGAAGGAAATCCACATTTTATTTCCGTAACAGATATTCCGTTTTTAGTCAGCTGATTATATTGAAAGTGGTCTATCACTTGAACGCTTGCAATCAAAGAGCAATAGTACCGATCTTCTGCCGGATGAAGATTATGTTTATCGGATCATAAAAGTGTTTGAACCGCTTGATTATATAATGAGCTGACTTCAAAGCATCGCATTCATGCTGATGGGATTTTTTACAGTGGGTATAACAATGGTGGCCGCAAACTGAAGCTGTCAGTGTGTTGGATTGAATTCGAAAGATTGTGTTTTTTCTTATATTTTCATGTGTGTGTTACCTTAGAAGTGCTTTGCACTTCGTGCCCGAATGAAGGGCACGGCCCTTATAATACAGCTAACAAAACAATACGTGTTTAATTTAGCAATTTTAACCGTGATTAAAGATCATTTATCTATTATACTTCATGTATCTGTTCGACTACAACATATACTTAATATGCATTATATCGAAATGTCCAAATATTTAGTTATATACATAATATGCATAACAAAATCTCTCAAATCATTTAAAATTTCCTTCTAAATTTTCTTTTCTTGTATTTTTTAAGTTTCACATCACATATTTTATGTCGCACATGAAAGTTATTCAATCTCTTTCTATAAAACCAAATTCTACCATGTGACGTTCTGAATACACAAAGAGTTGCAGTAATTTATATGCTTATGTGTTACATGAAAATATGTTGTCAAAAGATAGATATATAAATCTAGAGCTCATCTTAGATTGATCTGTTTCATTACTATCGTCTTATGCACAAGTCGTACACTCCCACCAGTAGTCGAGACATCTTCATAAGCCTCTTCCTCTATGAAGAAGGTATTTTAGAGAGTAATAAATTCTGCTCATTTGAACCTTTCTTCGTATAGTCTTATATACACCAATATTATTACAACACAGAACCCTGAAGTAGACCCTACTACTTTTTTTCTGGAAAACGATATGCGTTGACTGTATTGTAAAAATGAAACAATATACCATAAAAGTAAACGAACAGCAAATCCAAAATAATTTGTGACAAATAAATTTTGTTATGTATTTTGTATATTACTTAAGCATTTGGTCATGGAGTTTGTTGACAGTTACAATGAAATGTCTGATAACGTACTGATTTGCATTAGCTGTAATATAAAACAGTAGATTTAAATCATTATTGTTAAAAAATGCTGAATTTCCCGGAATCGAAGTGCGGTGAAAATGTTTATATTTTATTAATACACACGATGAATTTCATTTAAAAATTAAATCATCAAAATTTTGGTTTGCAGGGGAAATTAAAGACAGTGACCCCTGAAAATACTACACGTTGCTATGCGTATTAAACAAATCCCATTCATAAATCACACTTTCCATTGATCAATATCTGTACAAATCACGTGCATGACTACAAGGGGAATAACTCTCACAGGGATTTTGTCTGTTCCATATATGGTAATTCAGTTGACCTGAAAGTATCTTCTTTAGACTTGATTTTTGACTTAGCCAATAATAATGATTTAATAAAGTTTTGTAAAGTCATCTTTGATTTGCCAAGTCTAAAATTAAGAGAGATTAGGACTTTTTCATGATCCTGATGAAGGATTCATAACACTTCATTAAATATATATTAAAAAACCCTACACAATCAAACCTGTCTATAAAGACCATCCAAGGGACAATGGAAAATTGGTCTCTTTAGCCAGGTGGTCTTTATACACAGGTGTAATTGTTTGGTAAATGGCCATTTGAGATCATAAGAAAGTGCATGGTCTAAATAAGGTGGTCTTTAAACTGAGGTTGGCGCTAAGGGAGCTAGGTTTCACTGTAGTAATTTTTGTGACCATCAAAAAATATTGAAGGTAAAATAATTTCATTCTGATGTGGTCTTTATATCTGCTTGTATTTCACTCCCTTTAGGAGAAGCAAACTTTGGCAAAGAAGCTGGACAATCACAAGGTAAAGGCTACAGACATGCAGGCCAAGGCCTCTAGTGCTATTGTGGAAAAAGACAGACTATTCCAGGAAAAGATGGACCTCAACAACAAATTCCAACAACTCCTCGTCAACAAAGAACAACTAGATCGGGTCAGTATCAATTCCATCGTTGTGTATTACAGAGTTATCTCCCTTGAGGGTATGTATCATAACCTTTTGAGTAAAATTCATGTTGTTTTTCCTGAAATTTTTTACGTTACAATCAATACCAACCAACAATGACAGGCAACTCTGTAATATGCAAATACAGAAAAGGTAATCATTTGTTGAACAGAAAACCTGCAAGTAGCAACACAAGGTTATAGAACGTCATTGTTGATGAATACCTTGGGAAAGTTTTGCAGACAGCAGTGTATTCTTGAAAAATGTTCTATTGATATTTGTACTTTGAAGTTAAAGTTGTTCAATGTTCGTTTTGTTTGATTGTTGGCAATTTTAACATCAAGTGAAGAATAGAGGAACTGTTATACAGTATCTCACCACTCTCTTCACATTGATCAATGTTATTTCTGTGAAGTTGAGAAATGTATTGGTCGGTGCTGTCTTTCTTATGTGACATTTCCTCCTGATGACATTTTACTAGTCTATCATAGTTATATGACAAAGCTACAGCTACTACAGGGATTTCTCACTTGAAAATGACTTATTCAGTCCAACAAGCAATTTTACTCATTCACCCCTGAAATTTCATAATGGACTGCACTAGTCTTTGATTTAGAAGAGTCTATATGTGTCTTCAGGGGTGAATGAGTTAACATAATTATTGTTATTCTTGTTTGGTGAATGCTATGCTGCCTAGATTTAGCTTTGTTTTGTATAAATTCTGTTCTTGATGAAACGAAATAACAACTGCAGAACATCAAATGAATAGATATTATTTTAATGTTTCAGGCCAACAGTGTAATGCAAGAACAAATAAACGACCTTCAGGACGAGGTCGACAAGGTCAAGAAAACAGCAAAGAAGAAAGATAATGAGAAAAATGCACTGGATGAAGCTCTCCAAGAAATGAAACAGGTAAAATATTCACAGTCTAATATCAGTGCAACATTATTACTGGTGAAACATTTAACTGTATGTGAAATGAAAATTTAAGAAATACCAACAAGGTCAAATGCTTTTTCACCTTAAATTACTACAATTTAAAAGAATTTCTGTCTTGATGATTATTATTCACATCAGGCCTCATTTTCTCAAAACAAAAAGCACAAATTTAATTCACCCCCTTAATAACTAAAGGTAAACATTCTTAGTTTAGTCCGTTTATGACTGAATTTTGTTTTTTAAAAATCTAAACCAGGAAAATAATTTTAAAAAAGTGAATTAAGGAGGTTGCTAAAATTCTGCAATGCTTTTTTATGGGGAGTTTTAAGTTTACAATTTTCTTTAATTTAAGGAATGTTCGTGAAACTGGGTTTAGGTCTGTAAAACTTATTTACAGTCCAATATTATTATCACACTAATGTTATTCTGCAGGTGAACCAGGAAATTTCATCAGATCTAGCCTCTGTTAAAGCCTACTATGAGCGGGCGCTGGAACAAATCAGTGTGCTAGAGAACAGTAAGAAACTGTCGTCACAGCAACAGGACTTCGCTAAACAGGAGAAGGACAGATTGAGAATGGAGGTCGAGAGACTCAGCAAGGTATACAAACTTATCCTGACCTTGAAATACTCTATATTTAGTGTTTTCTGTCTGTGAAATACAGAGTTATCTGCCCTTGTGGTATTGACTAGCCACTATTCCGTCATTTCTATGTGACAGTAGCATAATCATTTACCAGGTATTTGTGTGAGAAGGACATAATAATGATCAATACCTATTTCAAATGGGTAGATAACTCTAAATAAGGAAAAAAGCTGATTATGGAATAATCATGAACTTAGAAAAATTATAGGTACCAGTATTATTTTTCAGAAAAAAAAAAAAAAAAAAAATTGAAGAAAATAAGAGAAATTATAAATTGTAGTTATTATTTTTCAGAAAGAAAAAAAAAAAGAAAAACAAAAAATAATAATAATCACATTGTAAATATGTTCTTTCTGCAGAAAATGACAAAATAAAATTCAGAGATACATTTACATTTTGAAAAAAAGATAACTACACCGATTATCGATAGTTCAACCTCCAATTTCACAAACACTGTTCTCCAGCGGAGACTCACAAAATATCTTCTTAATGGCTAACCCCGAAACTCAATACAGGAAGCTCCCACTCTTTTCCGGCCTACCAACGGCTCTCAAGAGTGAAGACTATTAATCACTATCGAAACCCGTCCAATAGCAAGACATGCCAAACCCGTCCAAAAGCAAGACATGCCAAGTCCAACATTGCACAATTTCACAAATATTTCAAACTCAAAAATATAGAAAAATATTGACTGACAGCGAAAAATACACACACAGCAATGTTAACGCATTTCCATACTACAGGATAACAGCAAATTAGGGAAAGGATGGGCAACAGATATAAACCTCACCTCTCAAGGACCGGTAGAAAACTGAAAGTCTCGGCGCGGTCTGGAGATCTTGTGCCCAGAAAAGTCTCGTCGAAGTCTCTGTTAATACAATTTTTGGAAAAATTAACAACGAAGCGTACAGCTTCATTACAAAATCATTGAAAAAATAATTAAGAACATAAAAAATAGCAGCTGCAGAGTAAGAAAGATTTTTACCTGATATCTAATATAAAAATATTAATGAAATAACAATATTAAAAAAGAAAAACAAATTAATTTTATAATTACTGTACATTATTTCCTATCCAGCGAGTACTTTACTATATTTTATTTCCTATACAGCGAGTACTATCCATGGAATACTACAATAAAATGGCAAGTCTTTATTTTTGGTTGCATGTTAATTGCTTTTAATTGTCCTATTTTGCCCCTCCCCTTGGTGTCCAATTTTGCCCCTGACCCTGGTGTCCTATTTTACCCTGCCCTTGGTGTCCTATTTTGCCCCTGCCCTTGGTGTCCTATTTTGCCCTTGCCCTTGGTGTCCTATTTTGCCCCTGCCCTTGGTGTCCTATTTTCTCCCTGCCTTTGGTGTCCTATTTTGCCCCTGCCCTTGGTGTCCTATTTTACCCTTGCCCTTGGTGTCTTATTTTGCCCCTGCCCTTGATGTCCTATTTTGCCCTTGCCCTTGGTGTCCTATTTTACCCTTGCCCTTGGTGTCTTATTTTGCCCCTGACCCTGGTGTCCTATTTTACCCTGCCCTTGGTGTCCTATTTTGCCCCTGCCCTTGGTGTCCTATTTTGCCCTTGCCCTTGGTGTCCTATTTTACCCTTGCCCTTGGTGTCTTATTTTGCCCCTGACCCTGGTGTCCTATTTTACCCCTGCCCTTGTTGTCCTATTTTGCCCCTGCCCTTGGTGTCCTATTTTCTCCCTGCCCTTGATGTCCTATTTTGCCCCTGCCCTTGGTGTCCTATTTTACCCCTGCCCTTGGTGTCCTGTTTTGCCCCTGCCCTTGGTGTCCTATTTTACCCCTGCCCATGGTGTCCTATTTTGCCCCTGACCCTGGTGTCCTATTTTGCCCCTGACCCTGGTGTCCTATTTTTCCCCCGCCCTTGATGTCCTATTTTGCCCCTGACCCTGGTGTCCTATTTTGCCCCTGCCCTTGGTGTCCTATTTTGCCCCTGCCCTTGGTGTCCTATTTTCTCCCTGCCTTTGGTGTCCTATTTTGCCCCTGCCCTTGGTGTCCTATTTTACCCCTGCCCCTGGTGTCCTATTTTGCCTCTGGCCTTGGTGTCCTATTTTGCCCCTGGCCTTGGTGTCCTATTTTGCCCCTGCCCTTGGTGTCCTATATTGCTCCTCCCCTGGTGTCCTATTTTGCCCCAGCCCTTGGTGTCCTATTTTCCCCCCTCCCTCTGGTGTCCTATTTTGCCCCTGCCCTTGGTGTCCTATTTTCCCCCTGCCCCTGGTATGGTCCTTTCCTTGTAGCCCATGTCCTGGTTTGCCCTGTAACGACATTTGAACACCCCTGATTTTTTTCCTGAGAGGACAAAAGTGTTAATTTCTGTGCTCCTAAAGTTTGTCCTAATGTTTTTTCCAAGGCTCTTTGATTACTTTCTTTAAGAGTGTCCCCTTTACCTACACAATCATCCAGCTCCCTCCTTCCCGGTTACAGAATATGACAGTTATGTTTGCTCTTCACCTCTCGGTCATGGGTTTGAGGCCAATTTTAAACACAGTTCCTATGCTGCTGTGATGGTTGATATGTGTGTTTTCTCTTGAATTTTTGGCCTCTCATCTCTCCAATCCTAGCATATTTATCAATGTTAAAAACAAAATCAACCCAAACCACACTGAAAGGGAGAGATAAATAGTATATTAGTTGCTTTGGAAGGGAAGATTTTGTTAAAGAGCTGGGAAAGATTATTTGTGAAGCTCAGGTCACAAATTGGGAATTAAATTTAGCTTATAGAAAGAAAAAGAATTTATGGTCAAGCTCATTTTCTCATTGAAAATGATATGGGGATATAATTCCTTTTACATATACATGCCTTTTATTATTGTTCTCCCATATTTTCACATAAAAATTCACCTGTGAGATTGCAATCCAGTGGGGCCTCTATATTTGTATCCATAAAGTTCTCTACAAAGTCTGGATCCTTCTATTTATATTTTTAACACAATATTTTAAAATTCTTTTGTTCTAAAAAAAGTATCATAAAAATGTAGTAGATTTATCTGAACACTAGGGGGCAGGGACAGTGGAGGCACGGCGTCATAGAATTCGGAAAATAGGTGAAAATCCTGATCTTTACAGCTTTGTTTACCTGAGTTATCTCCCCTTGTCAGTAAATTTTTCCCAATGTGACCTGAACTAACTGCATGGAATGAGTCAGTGTTATGTTTTTCTTTCAGGCATTATCATCTTTAAAATGATTTTTTTTTAGATTTTTGATTTGGATATATAGCACAAACTTTTTCTATAAACAACTTTGAAGTTGGAATGAAGATATGGTATTTTTTTTTTTTTTTTTTTTTTTTTTCCAAAATTTGAATTTTAGATTAGCATTTACATTCCAAATTTTGTTTCTAATAAACAATTTTCTTTATACACAGTTGATCCATGATGTGGTAACTAATTTAGTTTATGAGGTTTTTAGTTGGAGTTGACTTTTTGTGGAATCAATTTTTTAACAATTTGCCATTTACTGTAGTAATATGCTGAATGTTGAGTATGTGTGTTGATTCTGATATGTTTACCATAGTGTGTTCAGAAACCTGATCAGTTAGTAAGTATATTGTGGTGGGAAAAATATGTAATGGTTTGTCATTAAAATATTTATATACATATGCTTGGTTTATCATTATGTATTTCCATTCTACTTTCAGTTTTACGTTTGGTCTATGTTAAACCAGATTATTAATATCAGGCTATGAACTCCAATCTGGTCAAGCGTATGAATATTTGACATCTGCCGCGTCATGGACAATGTATACAATTTATACTTACGCCTATACATAACGGTCAAATGATCTAAAACGTGGTTTTAAAGTTATGCGGTCTTTGAAATCATATAGTATTTTCATGTTGACAAAATAGCATGTATTGAAAAATATCATCGCATAGTTTTCATTTGAGATTTCAAAAGATATACGTGTAAAGTTTTGAATTTGAATGATCGTAATGGAAATATAAGTAATAAACTGTTACCAGATTGGACATACAGTTGATATAAAGCCATCCGTCAGAAAGATAATAGCACCCTAACCATTCTATTTATCTTCCTTCCAGATGGGCTTCATATCAGCTGTATGTCCAATCTGGTAACAGTTTATTGCTTAATTGTGATAATACCTTGATATTTGAATATCCCTCAGTAATAGAGGGGTTTCCAGATCCCAAAATGGTGTGGGTAAAATCACATAAAAATAATGACACATAGTTTTTGTATCTCAAAATCAACATATTAACTTATTTTGGTATAGTATATACATGTATACTCACTAAATAAATGTTAATTGACATTACATGGGTATATCCCTCCCCATGTATACTGTGAATATTCACCATTTAGTGGATGGCTTATTTTATAGATCTTTGATTCATCCTGTTTGTTGAGTATTAATGGCGATACATTATTATGTATATCATATAATTCATTTTTAGAATGACTAACATATGAATATGCCGACAAAGTTACTATGACAGTATATTTAGCTATTCTTAAGGAATATCATTTCTTGGAAAATAAATATGACATTTTGAATTGTTGAAACCTTTTGAATCGTATTTGGGCTAAAAATGTTTACCTGGGTAGTAACAATATGTCTGGATAATATTTTGTTTACTTTGTTTCCAATTATTTGTAAAGCTACCTAGACATGAATTTTTAGGTCATCTGACCCGAAGGGTCAGGATGACCTATAGTCATCATGTTTCGTCCGTCGTCGTCCGCCGTCCGCCGTGCGTTAACTTTTCACATTTTGAACTTCTTCTCAAGTTCTACCGGTGCGATTTGGCTGAAACTTGCATGAAATGATCCTGACATGGTCCCAACAAAGTGTTGTTATTTTTCGGGTCGATCCGAAATCCAACATGGCCGCCACAGCTGCCATCTTGAAAACACATTTTGAACTTCTTCTCAAGTTCTACCGGTGCGATTTGACTGAAACTTGCATGAAATGATCCTGACATTGTCCCGACAAAGTGTTGTTATTTTTCAGGTAGATCCGAAATCCAAGATGGCCGCCACAGCCGCCATCTTGAAAACACATTTTGAACTTCTTCTCAAGTTCTACCAGTGCGATTTGACTGAAACTTGCATGAAATGATCCTGACATGGTCCTGACAAAGTGTTGTTATTTTTCGGGTCGATCCGAAATCCAAGATGGCCGCCACAGCCGCCATCTTGAAAACACATTTTGAACTTCTTCTCAAGTTCTACCGGTGTGATTTGGCTGAAACTTGCATGAAATGATCCTGACATGGTCCCGACAAAGTGTTGTTATTTTTCGGGTCGATCCGAAATCCAAGATGGCCGCCACAGCCGCCATCTTGAAAACACATTTTGAACTTCTTCTCAAGTTCTACTGGTGCGATTTGACTGAAACTTGCATGAAATGATCCTGACATGGTCCCGACAAAGTGTTGTTATTTTTCGGGTCGATCCGAAATGCAAGATGGCCGCCACAGCCGCCATCTTGAAAACAAATTTTGAACTTCTTCTCAAGTTCTACTGGTGCGATTTGACTGAAACTTGCATGAAATGATCCTGACATGGTCCCGACAAAGTGTTGTTATTTTTCGGGTCGATCCATAATCCAAGATGGCCGCCACAGCCGCCATCTTGAAAACACATTTTGAACTTCTTCTCAAGTTCTACCGGTGCGATTTGACTGAAACTTGCATGAAATGACCCTGACATGGTCCCGACAAAGTGTTGTTATTTTTCGGGTCGATCTGAAATGCAAGATGGCCGCCACAGCCGCCATCATGAAAACAAATTTTGAACTTCTTCTCAAGTTCTACTGGTGCGATTTGACTGAAACTTGCATGAAATGATCCTGACATGGTCCAAACAAAGTGTTGTTATTTTTCGGGTCGATCCATAATCCAAGATGGCCGCCACAGCCGCCATCTTGAAAACACATTTTGAACTTCTTCTCAAGTTGTACCGGTGTGATTTGACTGAAACTTGCATGAAATGATCCTGACATGGTCCTGACAAAGTGTTGTTATTTTTTAGGTTGATCCGAAACCCAAGATGGCCGCCACAGCCGCCATCTTGAAAACACATTTTGAACTTCTTCTCAAGTTCTACCGTTGTGATTTGGCTGAAGCTTGCATGAAATGATCCTGATATGGTCCTAACAAAGTGTTTATATTTTTCGGGTTGATGCGAAATCCAAGATGGCCACCACAGCCGCCATCTTGAAAACACATTTTTCTCAAGTTCTACCGGTGCAATTTGGCTGAAACTTGCATGAAATGATCCTGACATGGTCCGGACAAAGTATTGTTACATCTCTGGTTGATCACAAATCGAAGATGGCTACCATGACACTATATCTAATTAATTTCCTATATGTTAAGGCCCTTGGGCTTCTTGTTTGAAATAAAATTTGTTGAAAGAAATTGAAAATGATCCTGACATGGTCCTGACAAAGTGACACCATATATAATTAGTTTTACTATTGCCAAGGTAGTCAGATGACCGTTAAGGCCCTTTGGGCCTCTTGTTAAATCCATGATTTCTAAAATTTTGGTTCAAATATTGCTGATGACCTGCTTTGTGTGAATTCAAATATCGAGAAAAGCAATATCTAATGCTTCCACAAATTATTATGAGTTGTTGAATTTAAATTTAAAATGCTGTGCTTTAATATTCAAGATTGTTAACTAATGATAGACTGGGCGGAGCCTAACTGTTTGATGTGTGAAGTGAATTGATTGATTCTTCCAATTTATATTTCAATTTGAACAAATAAAACAACATGGAACATGGAAGCAGTCTTTCTATGGTTTTGATTGTATAATGGAATCAATCTGTCCATATTTCAAGAAAAATGTAAAATTATCCTGTCTTTACCGACACCTGCATAAAGTGAAACTTGTCTTTACTTGATTACAATGACATCCCATAGAACAAAGAAAGCCCAACTTTACTGAAATCAGACTTTTTAAATTTGGACTCAAGAATACACAAACAGTCTAATAGTATAATATTTGGTGTATCCAATATCTCTGTTTTAACTCCAGGTCATTCATCCCTGAAGTCACATTTAGACTTTTCTACTTCAAGACCTGAGACAACCCATTATAAATTTTCAGGGGTGAATGGTTTGATGAACAATAATCCACTTTATACTCAATTTCAGTGTACAGTTTTTATGTGGTTCAACTGTTCATATATTTCATCTGTTTACAGATGGCTGATGGAAAATCAAAAGACATGAGGCGTGAAAGAGAAGAATTTGATGAAACTCTTCAAGCTCTGAAGGTAAAACAGAAATTTATCTCTCTAATACTGAAATCAAAATATTGAAGATGAAAACAATTGATGTATTGAAATTGTAATTCATTTATACTGAGTATTAATTCCTATTTTCTTTCTGTTTCAGAATGAATTGAGAGAACTCCGCCATGAAAATTCCCATTACCATAATAAGAACCAAGAGTTAGAAACAGTATGTATATGTTTTAAAATATTTTGGAGTTATTTCAGATCCTCTTGATGCTTTACTGCAAGGCTGATTTCCTAATGGTACTATGTTAAGCTGTATTTCATGTTTCAAACAAAATACCTACGCCCAGAAATTAGATAAACTCAGTTGTCTCCCTTTTCATATCTAGACTGAAAGATAGATTTGTTGTCTTATGCAGCTTTTTAAACAGATTATGATTTTGATTGGTTTTCATTCATTTTAAACTATTCAGATATATATCTGAAGAATTAAAGTAAAGCTCCAACGAAGGAATGAAATTTTCAGATACTACACTATCAGGTTATTGGCCTGATCATTATTACAAAACTAGAAAGTTTCTTAATAATAAGAGCAATGTAGAAATTGATTTTGATCAGTTTTCATGTTTAAATATGTGTGGATAAAAACCTGTATACTTACTGAAATTTTTAATGTATCTTTGTGATATTTTTTTTTTCACATACCAGATATTTATGAATTTGATTTCTTTTCAAGAAATTGCGAAAAGCGAACGAAGATATCCGGTCGTCCACCATGGCAACACAAGAAGAACTGGACACATGGAAGGATACATGTGACCGCTTAACTGCCTCTGTCCATAAAAAAGAGTCCGAAATACAGGCCCTAATGGACCGCTGTGAAGAGTTAGAAGCAATTGTAAGTATATATGTCTTCACCTCAAATAGTCCTTGTTGTTGTAGTTCTGTGTGTACAGTTGTTTGATGTTCATGTTTTTTGTGTTTTCAGAGTTTTAACTATTGAGAATAAAAAATTTGTATGATTTCAGGGTAGATTTATTTCAGGGAAAAAAAGTTTTTTAGTTTTGGAAACAATAACCAGTCCTGCATCGGGACAAAAAAGGAATATTTTCTAATGAGGGTACATTTTTCAGAATGGGAGAAATAATGTCGAATATTCATTACATTTGTTATTTAAAAGATTTCCAATTCCATCAAAGAACTTTGCTAATTTAGTTTTAAGAGGGATTGTTCGTTAGAATCAACCAAGTTAGCGTTATATCCCCTGTAGAGGTTTAGTTAGTGTGCTATGTGGAGTGAGATTAGCTAGATTGTAGCATTGATTGCTAATGTGTGTTTTGCTAATGGTGTGATGCGATGGCCTTGCTAATCTTTACCCCACAGGGTGCAAAGGTCAAGACAGAAAACAGAGCATTGAAGGAGGAGTGTGAGACATTATCAGAACAGCAGGAGGATGTCATAAAGTAAGGACGCTTAATCATAATAGTGAATCATGAAATGGGAATAACTCATGTAACATGTGATATGTGATAAGGTTTGTGCTGGACTAGTTTAGAGCTTAGCATAACAGGAGTAGGATGACTGGTTCGTCTGTTGTCAGTATAATGTGACCAGGTGGGGTGTGTTGCTAATTGTCTTCAATGGTCTGCTTCAGTGAGCACTATAAAAAGGGCAACAGTTCCGCTATACATGAAGACACAATATGAATTTACAGCAGTCTCCCAAAACACACACCTGCACTTCATACACACAACATACCTCCATACATGGAAAGCCATTTTAAATTACCCTGGCTATTAATAGGACGTTAGATAATCAAACATACAAAAAAACAACCTATTGGTGATGGAATGGTGCTAAAAGATGGTATCCTGCGCTGGTATCCTAGCTGTTCTATCACCACTGGAGACACTAGTACCGCAGACTCTGTTACGTTCTATCACCACTGGAAATACTAGTACCGCGGACTCTGTTACGTTCTATCACCACTGGAGATACTAGTACCGCGGACTCTGTTACGTTCTATCACCACTACTCTGTTACGTTCTATCACCACTAGAGATACTAGTACTGCGGACTCTGTTACGTTCTATCACCACTGGAGATACTAGTACCACGGACTCTGTTACGTTCTATCACCACTGGAGATACTAGTACCGCAGACTCTGTTACGTTCTATCACCACTGGAGATACTAGTACCGCCCTTTCGTTATCCTGTATTATGTGTTACATGAATTATTCCCATTGAAAATGTCATTTGTTGTCTCCCTTCTCCCCAATTCTAAAAACAGATTGATGTTTTCATTTTGTTCCTTACCGGTAATTTCCTTTATGACTTATTAAAATTTAAGCACATGAGTTTGAAACCCTGTGAAACATGAAATTTGATATTTGTTTATGTTTTTAATGAAAATAACTTTGTTTCCTATAATTAAAAGCTATAAATGGTAAAATTCATGCTGTCATAATTTAGTTTCCTGAATGATTTGCAAACAATAAAGTTTGATTTCTTAGGATTTATTTAAAAAAGAAAAAAATGGAAGGTTGCAATTCTTTTCTATTTAATCTTAATAAAATCATTTTTCCTTGCAGATTAAAAGCAGAAAACAGAAAATTGATACAAGAAACAGCAGAGAACGAACAGATGATAAAACTTTTGGAAACTCAGAAGGAAGTCCTGACAAAGAGTGTAAGAGACTACAGCTCTGCCTTGTCACCCCTCTAGCCAACAGTAGCACAATCCAAAACAATCACAGAGAGTCCATTCATTTTCTATGGGTGAATGGGTCACATTTTCTGTCATCACAGCTTTTCTCTTGCATTTTCGCTGTGTGTATTGCGTGTGGTGATGTTCTAATAAATGATGATTTTTTTCTAACTATAAATTGCCATATGAGGTGACATTTATAATAACCTTTGACCTTTAAATTTGTCCTTGAACAGTTCATCTCAATATCTTGACCTTGAAATTTTGCCAAAGGTTGAAAATTTAAATTGGATTACCCCTATAAAAAATACCAAAATTACATTTCATTTGGCTCCAAAAAGAAAATTCATTTGGACATAAATGTATTATGCATAAATGGTGTCTAAAATTGACCTTGTGTAGACCTTCATCAGAAATTTTTGCTGTTGTTCATTATTTCTTTGCACCGCATATTCTTCTACTTCTGATGAAATAAACCTCACATTATTGTTGTCACTGCAACTGTTTTGTTTTAGAAATATTTCATGTGTATAATGACATTTTTTTGGGAGGGAAGGGGGGGGGGGGGAGACTGTTTTGTTGAATAATTTTAATGAAAGTACTTATTGCCTATTCTACTACCAGCAGGAATATTTTCTGACTTAATTGGTAGATTTTTTAAAACTTTTATTGATAATTAGAAATGTAGGTTTGGACGTTTCTGGGAGAAATATCATGAAGTAAATAACTGCACAAATGCAAACCGATTATCAGAGGCCTCCAGGTGTGAAACAAATTCCCATGTGGAATTTTCTAGGATTGGTTATACAACATAAACTTTCGAGGATTGGTCTTCCTAGATTGTTACAGGCCACAGTGATAATGTGGGGGAGATGGATGTGATAGTAATCTGTTTAGGTGACATTTCCTTACAAAGTCTTTAACTGAATATTGGTCACAAATCACAAATTATGATATTGGTCAGAAGCCGAATATCAGTTACAAACCCAATATTGGTCACAATTAAACCAAATATTAGACAAAAACTAAATATCTGTTACAAATCAAATATCGTTAACAAACCAAATATCTTTCACAAACCAAATATCAGTCACAAACCAAATACTGTACATGAGTCAAAAACCAATTATCTGATACAAACTGAACATTGGTTACAAATACTAAGGATAAAAATTATACTGTTACATTTAACAGACATGTATTCAGATGTTTTTTGTTAACCTAAAAAGAAATCTATTACTTTAAGAAACATAAATTTAACATTTTGACCTGTAAATTTAAGAAGTAATCTTAAAAGGGAAAAAACCCCAAAAGAAATTAGACTTGTAAGTTTTATATTACGTTAAATTTAAAGAATATGCTTAAAAATTTAGATAGCAGGAACTGAAACTATTAATGCATGTTAATTGATAGCAAAGTTCTGTTGATGCAATTCATTAGCACATACCCCGTAGCTTATGTTAAGTAACTGTCCTGATACAGGTATTATACGGTGGAAATTATGAAGATTGTAAGCGTACATCGTTTAATGTCAACATCTGGTGATTATGACGTTATGACTCCACAACCACAGGATATTGTTGGACTATTTGTATTCTTATTCTATCATCATACTTAAATCGCTGTATTTGTTTGATAATAAGATGATATCTTAAATCGCTGTATTTGTTTGATAATAAGATGATATCTTAAATCGCTGTATTTGTTTGATAATAAGATGATATCTTAAATCGCTGTATTTGTTTGATAATAAGATGATATCTTAAATCGCTGTATTTGTTTGATAATAAGATGATATCTTAAATCGCTGTATTTGTTTGATAATAAGATGATATCTTAAATCGCTGTATTTGTTTGATAATAAGATGATATCAAACTGTTGAATACAGTGAAGTTAAAAATTCATACAGGTGGTGTGTCATCATGAACCAATGAGAATTATGTCCCAGTCCAGAAAAAAAGCCTTATCTATCTATGCTACATACAGTACAGTTTACATATTCTAAACTTATTTAGGAGTAACTATTTAGTAGATGTGTAAATACTGGTGGGCAGATATCTCCCCTTGTTAACAGGAAATTATATAGATATCTTTTCTGTTTAAAGGTATATGGCACTAGGAAAATTAATAATATATTGATTATAAATAATGCATTAGAAATTATTTATTAATGTTAATATAGATATACATTTATTGATATACTCCGACTTCAAAATTCTAGCAATATATAGGAGTGTTGCATGCAACTGTAGTTTAAGTTATATGTATATACCAATATAAAATGTGTTTTTGAAGAAAACAGCCTTATATACCCAGATTTACTTAGTGTTTATATCAACCTAACAGTTAAATTATGTACTGTGACGCCACATTTTGATATCAAATAAATATTTCATCTTATCTAAAATCTTGTTTTTTTTCTTCAATAAGTCACCAATAATTTTCTTTTTTGATCCTCATCATAAACCTATCTCTTTCTTGTCAGACAAACTCTGAATTTCTCAGTTTACATATTATCATCAATTTGTGGCCTTCGTTTTCATTTAAGATAATTATTTCCTATTACCTGTATAGTCATCGTCAGAGGATCATTCTGTGGTAATTCTGCTCTCAAGCTCTTTCATTTCAACCAATTACAAAATCATTTTGTGCTACAGAATTCTGATTTTCTTACCATATTCTCTTCATTTGGTTCAGTTTACAATCACATCTTTTGATCTTAGCAAAACCTTTTCAGATATTGTGCCATTCCGAAATTTTGGACTACATATAATTTTTGTAGTCATTTTATGTCATTTCTGCATTTTATGTTGCTTTCAACCAATTTCCACAGCTGTTATTGTTGTAGAACTATTTTTGACTTCTCACAGTACCATCACTCCTTATTTCTTCACTCAGGTCAACTTCCTGCTGTTACATTAATTCACCTGCCGTTTCGTTTATCAGCCATTTTGTTAATCTGTCAGGTAGTCATTTCCTGTTATTCTGGACTATATTCACTTCCTTGGCAACAAAAAGTTTTCACTTGTTATTTACTCTATACCTCAACTCAATCACCCCTGAAATTTCATAAAGAAATGGTCTAGTCTTTGAATCAGAAGAATCTAAATGTGTCTTCATGGGTAAAGAAGTTAATTTGAGGTGAGGAATCTTTTGATTGCGTAAGAATTTCTTATTATCTAAGTCTTGCCAAGAGGTAACCAGTTTCTTCCAGTTTTGCCACTTCCTGTTGAATAGAATTAATTACACAGAAAATTAAATATCTATAGATGTGAAGAAAAAGTTTGAAAAAATACAAAAAAAAATAAACAAAATTTCCAATTTCTACAATGTCTATGGCAGTAGCTAGGATACAGTAAAAATATGACAAGAATGCTAGCAATGTCATTTAATTAGTAGAATCCCCCTTTGCCATATCAAGGTGTCATGAATTTGAGGCTCCACACAGTGATTTTGTAGATTTAATTCTGTAGTAAGAAATTATTCTGTATTACGGTCTTGACATATTGATACCTTGAATATTTCTATTATAAAAGGATGATATATTGGGTATTTTCATTTATTTGAATAATTTTAGCAGATATTCATCTATTTAATTTTGAGATATTAAGATAAATGCAAATTTTTATTTTTGTAATTCTACAGATTTTATTTCTAAACAAATCCAGAAATTACCCCTTCTGGTGCCCATATCACTTTTCATTATTGATACAGAATGACTGATGCCTAAATGGTATTTTGAGAAGATTACATGGACTTTTAAACAGCCATTAATTCTGCTTTGATAAACCCAATATTGGTAACATTGATACCCTTGGCTCCTCTTCACAGTAGTATGAGGGGCTAGAGAGGGAGGTATATGATTATCCAGTATTATAATACTCACAATCAATTACTGAGCCATGTAACCAACTGTACTTATGTATCTGTACCATGTAATTTTGTGTATTTTGTAAAGGCTACAGATTTTTTTTTGATGAATATATATATGGACATTTAAATGCTGATTTATGACATTTTTCTGTGTAACATATGTTTAATGTATCCTGTTTTGTTCTTTATAAACAGTTACAAGTAATCTGTTACCTCAAGGTTAAAATCAACCTTTTAATTTACCTTTAAACAAATTTAATTGGGGAGAAATCATTTAGATAAATATTAAAATTACTAAAAAGGTTTGATTACTACTTTTTTTTTGACAAGTAAATTGTCATATGCAATAAATCTCAATACATTTCATATACATAGGCTAGATATTTTGGTGTGATTAAGAATTTTAAGAAAAAATAATTTAAAACCGAACAACTGAAATGTAGATCAAAAGCTATCTATGAGTATTCAAAATATGATTTGTTTTCACACGAATATTTGAAATGCGCATGAATTACACATTTTTTTCCCCAGAAATTGTAATTGAACTAAAATGAAATTCAAAATACCCAATGAATATTTTGAAATAGTGTTTGTTTTTTCCTCAGCCAAATTAAACGGCCTTCAACATTTGTTTTTGAAAACCTTTTGAAGTAAATCTTTTTGTAAATCAAGATCTATATCTGAGGTACCTTTGCAGAAAATCACATTTCATTTTCAGGTCCCTATGAGCACTTTTTAGTCTGATACACTTAAATTCTGTTCTGTGTCTCTCCCAGCTTGAGCCTCGTTGACTATTGAATATTTACTTAAGGGTTTGATCCCTCTTTCTTAAGACTTAATGAAAACAATAAATCACAGTTTCATTAGGGTAGTGACTACCTCTGGTCAGTGTGTTACTGGCAGTGGAAATCTGTTGGCAGTATACAGTATATTGGCAGTTTATAGATACATATGTTTACGGTCTTTGTTTGAATAGGTGACCAGTAGTGTAGAGATTTTGAAGTGAAATTGTCAGTTTCCTTAATCTTTCCTATATGAACCTCTGAATCAGCTTTGGAAGTTATATAGATTTCTGTAGTTTTCTTTACTAATTCACTTCAAAATAAAAAAACTTTCATCAAATTATTCAAAACCAAAAATTATTTTTGATATCAAAATTTCAAGGAAAATTAAAATACATGTACCTTGTTACGGTAAATGTTCTTAAATTTTGTCATTAATTAGATTTACCCGATAGTAAATATCCTTAAAACTTGTTCATCATTATATCTCATTCTAATGTTTCAGTTCCAAAAATTAGATGAATTAATCAAAATGTTAGAATTCATAACTTATATATGTTCATGAAGTCTAAAAGACTTTTGTATTGAACTTTTGGTTAATTTTTAACATATTTTGAGAAAATACTTGAAGAATTAGGAATGCATGCAAGTATTATCAGTAATTTGGTGGTATATTATGTTGAAAAAAATGTTTAATTTCACTTTGATTTTTTTTGTCATTAACTATATTGTTAAGTTTCATGAATGATTTGATTGTATATTTCAGTCAGAAAATAGTTTGGCCAAACTACACGATATTGATCAACTCACAGGAAAAGTGGAACAGTTAAGAAACGAAAATGAACATTTCAGGTACTATATTCTTTACATTATATATATATATATATATAATATATGCAAAATAATTTGTTGGTTGAGAAAATTCCATGATTTATGACTGTGGAACATTCAGCATCTTAATGTATTGTGTCCATTGTTGAATTTAGTATCAGCTAGAGTACAGATGTACTATGAAAAGATATACTGATTAGGTTAAGCATCAGAACTGTTTGATCTGATTTGTTATGTAATGAAAAGTGTGATAAGAAGGCAGCATCTCGAAGGACTGAAAATGTAGACTGAAAGTGTTATCAACTTGGAGGTAGGAACAACAGGGGATTTTTACTATTGTGTAACAAGGTATTTAAGTACCTGGATATCACCAAAAATATGACATATAATTTTCATTTTTTTTTAAGTTACCTATAAAGGAATTCTAGCTGTTCATAGGACCAAAATATGAATGTATATTGAGTAACTTGAAAGTTGATTATAAAGAATTTGAGCATGCTATGTACTATTCTACTTTTGAATATACAGAGTTATTACTCTCTCTTTATTTTTCTAATTGCCTTCACACATATATATAGTGTTTCCAGACTTATTAAAATAAATCCAACTAATATTGTAAAAAAAATAGTCATAAATATGATTTTCTATTTTCAATTTTAGGGATAGGGTCTTGGAACTTGAAAAAGTACGAGATAATCTAATAAGCCAAAAGGAAGGGCTACTGGTATGTTGTTGTAGAGGCTGCAGCTTTGTAGAGGAGTTTATGTTCACCTATGAAAAAGTAGTATATTACCTATCCTCTCTCAACTCTTAATTTGCTAGATGTGTACTAGAATCTCTTATTTTGCAATTTTATTACAGATAATTTAAATTCTTGAATCAATATTATATTGATGTGATTCTTAAAATTATATCAGTTTTAAGAGATTTCACTGACAACTGTTATCTTTAATTGTTCTTTGATGTAAATTGTTTCAAATTTTGTTTTTGGCAAAAAATTCCTGTTTTATGCCACATAAATGATAAAAAATGTAACTCGTGATAATTTATTTAGACAAATCACTTTCTTTGAAACAAAAAAGGCAAGTACTGAGTTGATATACAAAAAGCCTCGACTGGAAGACCTTGAGAATAAAGTAGAGGAACTACAACAGGCTAACAAGCAGTTAAGGGATATGAACGAGTCCATGAACAATCAGTTTGAAAACCTAGAACAGGTAAAGCATTGTTAGCATGATTTATACTTGTGAACTAAATGTAAATGTGGTGAATTTAGATGTTTTATCCGCTTTACACCCAGTGGGGAAACTATTTAGTAGTTTTATGTAAAACTAGCAGATTTGGTCATTAAAACAGGATTATAAACAGTATGCTGAAAGGAGCTTAAGTTGGATTTTCCTTTTACGCCCATTGAAAATTTGATTGTTTCATAAGTATCCAATTCTATTTATATCATATTTTGACCAAGGTCACATCAGATATGGTATAAGAAAATATTAGAAAACCAGGATAACTAGCAATTTTTAGCTCACCTGGCCCGAAGGGCCGGTGAGCTTATGTCATGGCACGGCGTCCGTCGTCCGTCCGTCAACATTTCCTTTAAATCGCTACTAGTCATAGAGTTCTGCATGGATTGTAACCAAATTTGGCCACAAACATCCTTGGGGGAAGGGGAACAGAACTTGTATAAATTTTGGCTCTGACCCCCCGGGGGCAGGAGGGGCGGGGCCCAATAGGGAAAATAGAGGTAAATCCTATAAATCGCTACTTGTCCTAGAGTTCTGCATGGATTGTAACCAAATTTGGCCACAAACATCCTTGGGGGAAGGGGAACAGAACTTGTATAAATTTTGGCTCTGACCCCCCGGGGGCAGGAGGGGCGGGGCCCAATAGGGGAAATAGAGGTAAATCCTATAAATCGCTACTTGTCCTAGAGTTCTGCATGGATTGTAACCAAATTTGGCCACAAACATCGTTGGGGGAAGGGGAACAGAACTTGTATAAATTTTGGCTCTGACCCCCCGGGGGCAGGAGGGGCGGGGCCCAATAGGGGAAATAGAGGTAAATCCTATAAATCGCTACTTGTCCTAGAGTTCTGCATGGATTGTAACCAAATTTGGCCACAAACATCCTTGGGGGAAGGGGAACAGAACTTGTATAAATTTTGGCTCTGACCCCCTGGGGCAGGAGGGGCGGGGCCCAATAGGGGAAATAGAGGTAAATCCTATAAATCGCTACTTGTCCTAGAGTTCTGCATGGATTGTAACCAAATTTGGCCACAAACATCCTTGGGGGAAGGGGAACAGAACTTGTATAAATTTTGGCTCTGACCCCCCTGGGGCAGGAGGGGCGGGGCCCAATAGGGGAAATAGAGGTAAATCCTATAAAACGCTACTTGTCCTAGAGTTCTGCATGGATTGTAACCAAATTTGGCCACAAACATCCTTGGGGAAGAGGGAAAGAACTTGTATAAATTTTGGCTCTGACCCCCTGAGGGGCAGAGGGGCGGGGCCCAATAGGGGAAATAGAGGTAAATCCTATAAAAACGCTACTTGTCCTAGAGTTCTGAATGGATTGTAACCAAATTTGGCCACAAACATCCTTGGGGGAAGGGGAAAGAACTTGTATAAATTTTGGCTCTGACCCCCTGGGGGCAGGAGGGGCGGGGCCCAATAGGGGAAATAGAGGTAAATCCTATAAATCGCTACTTGTCCTAGAGTTCTGCATGGATTGTAACCAAATTTGGCCAGAAACATCCTTGAGGGAAGGGGAACAGAACTTGTATAAATTTTGGTTCTGACCCCCCCAGGGGCAGGACGGGCGGGGCCCAATAGGGGAAATAGAGGTAAATCCTATAAATCGCTACTTGTCCTAGAGTTCTGCATGGATTGTAACCAAATTTGGCCACAAACATCCTTGGGGGAAGGGGAACAGAACTTGTATAAATTTTGGCTCTGACCCCCCGGGGGCAGGAGGGGCGGGGCCCAATAGGGGAAATAGAGGTAAATCCTTTAAATCGCTACTTGTCATAGAGATCTGCACGTATTGTAACTAAATTTGGCCACAAACACCCTGGGTGGAAGGGGAACAGACCTTGTATAAATTTTTTGCTCTGACACACTGGGGCAGGAGAGGTGGGCCCAATAGAGGAAATAGAGGTAAATCCTTTGAATCGCTACTAGTCATAGATTTCTGCATGGAATGTAACCAAATTTTGCCTCAAACATCCTTGGGGGAAGGGGAACAGAACTTGTATAAATTTTGGCTCTAGCCCCCGGGGGCAGGACGGGTGTGGCCCAATAGGGGAAATAAAGGTAAATCCTATAAATCGCTACTTGTCCTAGAGTTTTGCTTGGATTGTGACCAAATTTGGCCATAAACATCCTTGGGGGAAGGAGAACAGAACTTTGGCTCTGACCCCCTGGGGGCAGGAGGGGTGGGGCCCAATAGGGGACTTAGAGGTTGATATTAACATTCCTTCAGAAAAGAAACAATGAACCTGTATTCAGAACATTACTTGGCATTACAAACCAGGTGAGCGATACAGGCCCTCTGGGCCTCTTGTTAATATAAATATTTCAATTTTTGGAAATTCATAACATTAAAGAACCAATGTACATTGTTACACCAAATATCAGTCTAGTTCTACCAGTTTGTTTGTTACACAATTCAGTCTAGTTCACTGTTTGTGTTACACCAAATATCAGTCTAGTTCTACTAGTTTGTACATTGTTACACCAAATATCAGTCTAGTTCTACTAGGTTGTACATTGTAATACCAAATATCAGTCTAGTTCTACTAGTTTGTACATTGTTACACCAAATATCAGTCTAGTTCTACTAGGTTGTACATTGTTACACCAAATATCAGTCTAGTTCTACTAGGTTGTACATTGTTACACCAAATATCAGTCTAGTTCTACTAGGTTGTACATTGTTACACCAAAATATCAGTCTAGTTCTACTAGGTTGTACATTGTTATACCAAATATCAGTCTAGTTCTACTAGGTTGTACATTGTTACACCAAATATCAGTCTAGTTCTCCTAATTTGTAAATTGTTACACCAAATATCAGTCTAGTTCTACTAGGTTGTACATTGTTATACCAAATATCAGTCTAGTTCTACTAGGTTGTAGATTGTTACACCAAATATCAGTCTAGTTCTCCTAGTTTGTACATTGTTACACCAAATATCAGTCTAGTTCTACTAGGTTGTAAATTGTTAAACCAAATATCAGTCTAGTTCTACTAGGTTGTACATTGTTACACCAAATAT
Organism: Argopecten irradians; assembly: GCF_041381155.1. Taxonomy (NCBI): domain Eukaryota; kingdom Metazoa; phylum Mollusca; class Bivalvia; order Pectinida; family Pectinidae; genus Argopecten; species Argopecten irradians. Next base: position 42,546,477 of record NC_091143.1, read on the forward strand.
CAGTCTAGTTCTACTAGGTTGTACATTGTTACACCAAATATCAGTCTAGTTCTACTAGTTTGTACATTGTTACACCAAATATCAGTCTAGTTCTACTAGTTTGTACATTGTTACACCAAATATCAGTCTAGTTCTACTAGGTTGTACATTGTAATACCAAATATCAGTCTAGTTCTACTAGTTTGTACATTTTGTTACACCAAATATCAGTCTAGTTCTACTAGGTATGTACAATTGTTACACCAAATATCAGTCTAGTTCTACTAGGTTGTACATTGTTACACCAAATATCAGTCTAGTTCTACTAGGTTGTACATTGTTACACCAAATATCAGTCTAGTTCTACTAGGTTGTACATTGTTATACCAAATATCAGTCTAGTTCTACTAGGTTGTACATTGTTACACCAAATATCAGTCTAGTTCTCCTATTTGTAAATTGTTACACCAAATATCAGTCTAGTTCTACTAGGTTGTACATTGTTATACCAAATATCAGTCTAGTTCTACTAGGTTGTAGATTGTTACACCAAATATCAGTCTAGTTCTCCTAGTTTGTACATTGTTACTAGATCCACCAAATATCAGTCTAGTTCTACTAGGTTGTAAATTGTTAAAATCAAATAGTTCTCAGTTGTAATTGTTCTACAAATATAGGTTGTACATTGTAATACCAAATATCAGTCTAGTTCTACTAGTTTGTACATTGTTACACCAAATATCAGTCTAGTTCTACTAGGTTGTACATTGTTACACCAAATATCAGTCTAGTTCTACTAGGTTGTACATTGTTACACCAAATATCAGTAGTTCTTACTAGGTTGTACATTGTTACACCAAATATCAGTCTAGTTCTCCTAATTTGTAAATTGTTACACCAAATATCAGTCTAGTTCTACTAGGTTGTACATTGTTATACCAAATATCAGTCTAGTTCTACTAGGTTGTGCATTGTTATACCAAATATCAGTGTAGTTCTACTAGGTTGTACATTGTTACACCAAATATCAGTCTAGTTCTCCTAATTTGTAAATTTGTTACACCAAATATCAGTCTAGTTCTACTAGGTTGTACATTGTTATACCAAATATCAGTCTAGTTCTACTAGGTTGTACATTGTTACACCAAATATCAGTCTAGTTCTACTAGGTTGTACATTGTTATACCAAATATCAGTCTAGTTCTACTAGGTTGTACATTGTTACACCAAATATCAGTCTAGTTCTACTAGGTTGTACATTGTTACACCAAATATCAGTCTAGTTCTACTAGGTTGTACATTGTTATACCAAATATCAGTCTAGTTCTACTAGGTTGTAGATTGTTACACCAAATATCAGTCTAGTTCTCCTAGTTTGTACATTATTACACCAAATATCAGTCTAGTTCTACTAGGTTGTACATTGTTAAACCAAATATCAGTCTAGTTCTACTAGGTTGTACATTGTAATACCAAATATCAGTCTAGTTCTACTAGTTTGTACATTGTTACACCAAATATCAGTCTAGTTCTACTAGGTTGTACATTGTTACACCAAATATCAGTCTAGTTCTACTAGGTTGTACATTGTTATACCAAATATCAGTCTAGTTCTACTAGGTTGTACATTGTTACACCAAATATCAGTCTAGTTCTACTAGGTTGTACATTGTTACACCAAATATCAGTCTAGTTCTACTAGGTTGTACATTGTTACACCAAATATCAGTCTAGTTCTACTAGGTTGTACATTGTTATACCAAATATCAGTCTAGTTCTACTAGGTTGTACATTGTTACACCAAATATCAGTCTAGTTCTACTAGGTTGTACATTGTTACACAAAATATCAGTCTAGTTCTACTAGGTTGTACATTGTTATACCAAATATCAGTCTAGAGTTCTACTAGGTTGTACATTGTTACACCAAATATCAGTCTAGTTCTACTAGGTTGTACATTGTTACACCAAATATCAGTCTAGTTCTACTAGGTTGTACATTGTTACACCAAATATCAGTCTAGTTCTACTAGGTTGTACATTGTTATACCAAATATCAGTCTAGTTCTACTAGGTTGTACATTGTTATACCAAATATCAGTCTAGTTCTACTAGGTTGTACATTGTTACACTAAATATCAGTCCAGTTCTTCTAGTTTGGATGTGGTTTCATATGGTGTCGAATAAATGTTAACCTTTTAAGTTATAATGTGGTGAAAATTAAATTAAGAGAAAAAACTATAGCTTTTTGACATTTGTAATTTACTTGTACAATGTCTCATGTCTTGTACTGTAGATAATTATGTTTGTCTTTCAACACAATTTGTGATGTTGATTTTACACGTTTGTCTCTTGTTTTTCTATCTGTTGATGTTTTGTGTGTTGTTTGTGTGTTTTGTTTCTTACAGACAACTGTAGCCAATAATATGGGTTGTGTAAATCATTCACCATACTCTACATCCCCTTCACAGGGGATTGAGTTACCTGCCCCTACCAGAATGGGGCCAGAGTTGTCTGCCCCTACCAGGGGTACAGTGTTATCTGCCCCTACCTTACCCTTTGGCTCCATATCTGAGGATATCATTATACCTGTAAGAAACTGCACAAAAAATGTAGTTAGGAAATATAGTTAGTGTAACATATGCCATCCCGTACTTGAGTAGCATAATTAAATTAGATCATTCATTGATTTTATAGGCATCCTGCTGTATCATTTATATCAAACTCAAATTATAGTATTATATATGGATTTTAAATGTTATTTTCATTTTAATAAATGCCTATTTTAGATGAATTATGGAATATTGTTTGTACTTTTGCTTTTGTATGGTCATTCCCCCACCCTACCACCACCACCTGTATTGATTTAGTCTGTGTTTATTTATTGTATATGTCTCTTGTTTATCATGCTTTTGTAGTAGTAAATAAGCATGTTGTGTAAGCAAAGTTGTCAAAAGTTGAAATACTAGCCACCTCCTTTACGTACTAAATATAATATGTTAAGTTTGATTTTATATTCTCTACGAATTGAAAGAAATCTATAATGAATTTAAAGTTCATGTGGTGAGAAAATTTAGGAGTTTGTCATATAATCTGCACATTAAATCTTTGTCTATTGAATTTCTAGAATTTTTCTTTTTGGATAAGATTTTTATTTTGTTAGCTCACATAGATTATACCTTATCACAGATTCCAATTACACATACTGTGTTGTCTCCCTTGTCACTCGCACCTGTGATGCACATGCACTGTGACGTGAGTAGCCAGTGAGATATGACAGCAATCTTTGTCGTATATATACCAGAAACTCTGTCATTTATATCATCATTTGATCTCTGATATATCCATATATATCTGTGAACTTAGAACTTCTCAATATGTATCCAGATTATCTCCCCTATTAAATCCTCCAACATATTGGTCAAGTACATGGTCATTGTTAAAATATCCAATTTTTGTTTCAAATATTAGCATAATGTTGTATTGAAAATTTAAATTTTGATATGATACACATTTTTGGGAACCTTGGAATATTTTTATGAAAGTGAAAAATGGATCTTCAATAGTGACCTTGGCTTATATTCCTTGTAGATTTCCAATTAGATTCATATTCTAAATATCTTATATATCCCCTCCAAACATCCCCTGAAGACACATTTAGACTCTTCTAAAACAAAGAATAGACCAGTCCATTACAAAATGTCAGGGGGTAATGAGGTAAGGCAGGTACATTGTTGATAATTTATGTTGGAAAATGACATTTGTTCAATCGCAGCTCTGAAAAAAACCCAATATTTTAAGGGTTTACAGTTCGAAAAAAATGTGGTAATTGCATTCATTGTAATTAAAGAAAAACATTTAAGTATTTTTGGTTTAAATTTAGCAATTTTCTACCCATGTGATGCTATTCTTATTGGTGATCCAGAAGGCTTTCTCTTTCTTTTTCTTAATTATAATAATTAAAGTCTTCATGATTAGTCCAATATAAAATTCTAAGATAAGGTGCCTACCCTTTCAATTTGAGCTTCTTAAGACCTCCCCCGACCCTTTCTCTATATGTTAACTTCAATAATGGTGCTGGATTATTTCTGTTATATCAATAGATTTATATACTGTATTCTACTTGCACTAAATTTCACAACTTAATTGACTTTTAAAGAGAAAAACAACAGCAATGTTAGGCCTTCATCCTGTGCCATGAGTTTCAGACTAATACTTTGGTCACATCATTGTGACCTAAGCATAAGTAAGAAATGTATTATATCCACAATTCTTTCTAGTGAAAATTGTCCATCAAATGAATTAACCTTTTTTCACGAACAATGAGATACAAAATTTGTATAACATCTTTATTATTAGCAAAATAAAGTATTGCTTTATATCTAGTTAGTCAAATCTTGAATTTCAGGAACATCCTTGCCATTTTGCGAAGAATATCTGCAGTTCTCTGAAATATTCTTTATGTGCATGTCTATACTGGTATTCCAGTTTCTCTTTTCTTCATTTCTTACAATATATGGTTGCTGCATACAAAATATTTGAAAAAGAAATTGAATTAAATAATTAGATTGTTGGCCTAGAAACACATTATGTGAACTCTTATTAAATATATTTCTCCCCTGATTTTTAATTGTCTTGACAAACAATCTTGCTTGAAATTTTTGACACATTTTGTTCATGCAAGCAAGGAGACATTGATTTTATCCTTGGATTGCAAACATTAAAACCTTTTTTTTCTGGAATTTCAGGAAAATATAGAACTGAAAGAAGCTGTTGGAGGGGATGGATCTCTTGTGCCAAAAGTGGAAATGGAAAGGTAATTTATTAACCCCTGAACACACATTTAGGCTCTTCTAAATCAGAGACGAGACCAGTCCATTATGAAAGTTTAGGGGTAAATGAGTTTAAGAGATTGAATTGCATTGGTCAGTCTGTGTCTCATTGAGTCATCTACAACCATTGTAAACTACCATATTTGTCCTCAAATAAGACACCCTCAATACCTCCACCTATTTTTTCCATTCACTGGAAACAGGATTGATGTGTGGAATAATAGAATTTCTTATTATATAACTGGGGGGGGGGGGGGTTTACTCATGAATGAATTTCAATTCCCAAGTGATCTTCTGTAATTCAAAAAGTTTAAATTCTTGAGGAATAGAATGATAGCATTTAGAACTATTGTTACATTAACGAATAACAGAAAGGAGAAACCAGCAGCTAAATTCAAAACACAATTTAATTATATATACAATATTATACAGAGATGGTTTACAATATCTAAAGTAATTGGTGGTGGTACAAGAGTAATACGATGATTTAAAGTGTAACTTATCTGTATGCGAATGTCCTGTTATAATCCTTGATCCTTCCAGGTTTCAAATTCACAATAATCACAAATCCACAAGGAAATTGAATGTCCACCGATGATTTGTAAAGTTCCAGGCAATGTGAATAAATCCACACAAAGTGTTGTAATAATCCACAGATAAAGTCACAATAGCTCTCCCATTAGAATCTTATATGGCGCTGTACAATTCTTGATATGTCTTATTACAGGTCTCATTACAGTTCTGATTAGCCTTGGACAGCTGGAGTATATATAGCTAAACCGTAATTCAAGAATATTGGAGAACCTTCTACTTCTAGAAATATCTAACTAAAAACAGTAAACAAGTAAACACACATAACTTTCTGGAAATAGATCATTCTAGATCTCTACTTAAAATCAACATGTTTACAAACATATTTGTTTATACATGATTATATTCTAGAAAGTTCTATAACCTAAATCAATGATATGACCTTCATAGGATGTATTGATAAAAAAAACTATAGGAGTTATCTCCCTTATCTCATAACTACATGTATTTAGTGTCATACATAACACACCCCTCCTTAAAGAAAAGAAAGTTTTCTTGAAAAGGAAACTTTCTTGACATATCAAGTAATATTTAAATCCTTGATAAAGCATCAGCTAGAATATTGTCTTTCCCTTTGATATGTTTGATGTCAAGATTGTATTCTTGCAAAGTCAAACTCCACCTGAGAATTCTTTGGTTTTTGTTTTTCATTTTCCCGATGAATGTCAAAGGGTTGTGGTCGGTGAAGACCAACACAGGCACAACTGTAGTGCAGAGATACACATCAAATTGGTTCAAGGCCAAAATCAACGCTAAACATTCTTTCTCAATGGTGGAATAATTTCTCTGGTGTTTGTCAAACTTTTTCGAGAAATAACAAATTGGATGGTCAATTTGTTCTGTACCTTCTTGCATCAAAACAGCACCAACACCTACATCACTGGCGTCAACAAACAGTTTTAACTGTTTATTAAAATCTGGAGCAGTCAGAACTGGTGAGTTTGATAGTATGGCTTTCAATTTCTCAAATGCAGACTTACATTCGTCTGACCAAACAAATTTGACATTTTTCTTTAACAAAGCAGTAAGTGGAGCTGCTATAACAGAGAAATTTTGACAAAATTTTCTGTAGTATCCAGCCATACCAAGAAACCTCATCAGCTCTCTCTTGCCTCCAGGAGCTGGAAAATCTATAATTGATTCTACTTTGGCCTGAACAGGTTTAACCTGCCCCTGTCCTACAACATGGCCTAAAAATTCAACAGTTGCATGACAAAATTCACATTTCAATAAGTTTACAGTCAATTTCATGGTAGTGAGTCTTTCGAAGAATTCACGAATCCCGCGTAGATGGTCTTCCCACGTGTCGTGGTAGTTGATGACGTCATCAATGTATCCGTCACAGCCTTCCAGGTCTGATATCACGCTGTTAAGAAGACGTTGAAATGTTGCAGGGGGCATTCTTCATACCAAATGGCATAACTTTGTACTGGTACAAACCTTGCGAGGTTACAAATGCCGACACTTCTTTAGCTCTTTCTGTTAATGGCACCTGCCAATATCCTTTCAACAGGTCAAACTTGCTTACGTACTTGGCTTTGCCAACTTTGTCAAAACACGAGTCAATCCTTGGAATTGGATAAGAGTCTGTTTTACTGTCAGAGTTTACTTTTCTGAAGTCAGTACAGAACCGGTATGTCTTGTCTGGCTTTGGTACCAGAACACATGGAGAGCTCCATTCACTTTTGCTTGGTTCAATAATATCATTGTCCAACATGTATTGAATTTCTTTCTTTAAGTGTTCTTCTTTCAAAGGATTGACACGGTAAGGATGTTGCTAGACAGGTGGCGCATCGCCTACATCCACGTCGTGATAGATAGCATCTGTTTTGCCTGGTGTATCCGGAAACAAATGTTTATACTCAAGTATCAAATCTTTAAGTTCATTGCGTTCTTTTTCCGATAGATGACTTAGTTTCTTGTCCAAGTTCGCGAGCACATCTGAGTTCCGTAACTTAAGACCACAGTCTAAACCTACATCTTGTACACCACCATCTAAGTCTAATTTACAAATATCAGCTGTACTTTCACTTTGTGATGGTACAGAGGCCAAAGTAGCAATAGGTTGAGAGGTCTTGCTCTCTTCTCTATCTACATATTTCTTAAGCATATTAACATGACATAATTGAGTTTTCTTGCGCCTCCCTGGAGTTTGTACAACGTAGTTAACATCATCGACCTTTTTCTCAACAATATAAGGTCCAAAATATCTAGCTTGCAAAGGCTGACCCGGTATTGGTAATAGAGCCAAAATTTTGTCACCTGGATCAAAACTTCTTGCACGGGCATCTTTATCATACCATGTTTTCATTTTGGTTTGAGTAACGGCCAAATTTTCTTTTGCCAGTTCACATGCCCTTGTCAACCTTTGCTTAAAGTTAGACACATACTCTAAGAGATTCACTTTAGAATCTTCGTCCAAAATTTTGTCTTTCAAAATTTTCAAAGGACCACGTACAGTATGTCCAAACACAAGTTCAAAGGGACTGAAGCCAAGAGATTCTTGTACAGATTCTCTAACGCCAAACAACAACATGTGTATACCTTCGTCCCAATCTCTTTTGTTTTCAAAACAATAAGATCTCATCATATTCTTCAATGTCTGATGGAAACGTTCTAAAGCACCCTGAGACTCTGGATGATAAGCACTAGACTTATACTGCTTGATCTGGAGCTGGTACATGACTTGTTGAAAAATACCAGACATGAAATTTGAACCTTGGTCCGATTGGACAGCTTTTGGAAGACCAACCAATGTAAGGAATTTAACCAAAGCCTTGACTATGTTAGGGGCTTTAATATTCCTGAGTGGAATGGCTTCAGGAAAGCGTGTGGAAGCACACATAACAGTTAAAAGATACTCATTCCCAGACTTAGTTTTGGGTAGAGGACCTACACAGTCTATAATGACTCTACTAAATGGTTCCTCAAATGCTGGAATGGGGTGCAAAGGTGCAACAGGGATTTTCTGATTAGGTTTCCCTACCACCTGACAAGTATGACAAGACCTACAAAAATCAGCCACATCCCGTTTCAACTTGGGCCAAAAGAAGTGATCTAAGATCCTGTTATAAGTCTTGGTCACACCTAAATGCCCTGCCATAGGTACATCATGAGACAAACTTAGAATATCTTGCCTATACCTCGGTGGGACAACTATTTGATTGACAACCTTCCAGTCTTCCTCGGGAGACACATCAGGGGGGCGCCACTTGCGCATCAACACACCTGACTGACGGAAGTAACAAAACCGGGACTTTCTCAGCCTCTTCCTCACTCAAAGCCCGATTACACAATAAGGAGATTTCAGGATCTTTCTCCTGTTCTACTATAAGCTCCTCTCTAGACAAAGATGATTTACTCATCATGTCAGACAAAGAAGTACCCTTGTTAGGAACAACTCTATCACTATCAAAGTCTACAGGATTGCTCAAAAGATCACACTTGCTCCCGACATCCTCTATATCATGAGCCAAGAAAGTGTCACCTAACCCTGGACTATAATGATCCTCAACTACTGCAACATCAGAAACCTTCTTACTCATTGAACAAGTTACAGCACAAGAAGGGAAAATACCAGGAAATTCCTGTTGAATAGCCTCAGCATCATCTGTTTTATCAGGGATACTGGACACTAAGGGATCTACCCTAACTTTCTCTCCAGCCAAGTCATTGCCTTAAATGAGCGACACGCCCTCTATGGGAAGTTCTGGTCTAACACCAATGGTGACAGGCCCAGTAACCAAGTCTGACTTTAAATAAACAGAATGGAGAGGCACATTAACAAAACCTAACTCTACACCTTGAAGCAAAACACTACTACCACATGAGGTCTCCTCGGACAAAGGCACTACGCCATCTAATATCAAAGAATGAGAAGCCCCAGTATCTCGCAAAATCTTCACAGGTTTCAAGTTGGTAATATCACTAGTAAATGAAACAAAACCTTCAGAAATGAAGGGAGAGTACTTCTCCAAGACACTATCAGACTCTGAGCTCTTAATCTCAACAGACACTTTAGAATCTTCCACAATATCACTAAGTTTCTGACTAGGCTTTGACATAGCTAACACACAGAAGGAACTGACTGTTTACGCCTTTGCTCCTTACGCTGGAGAGAATAACATTCAGACATAATATGTCCTACTTTCTTGCAGTAATTACAAACAGGACCAGAAGGAGACCCCACACCTGCCCTATGATCTGTTTTAGAATCAGACTTAGTCTTATCACCTAATTTAGGTTTGTCGTTAGAAGGGCCACTAAAGGTTGGGTTCCTAGGCTGACCAAATTTACTAGTACCTGTGGTACTGTTTTTGTCTTGAGAACTGTTTTTAACAAATGAGCCTTTGTGGGTGAGAGCGTAATCATCAGCCATTGTAGCTGCTTCACTAAGTGTTTCAACTTTTCTCTCATCTAAATGAGTTTTTATGTTTATGTGGACACAACGTTTAAACTCCTCTATCAACAATAATTGCCTCAATTTACCGAAATCCTCATCAATTTCTTTAGAATCACACCACCTATTAAATAATTGTTCTTTTTCTCTGGCAAATTCTACATGAGTTTGTTCATCTCTCTTTCTCGAGTTTCGAAATTTCTGGCGGTAAGCCTCAGGAACTAACTCATAAGCTTTCAAAATAGCTTTCTTGACTACTTGGTAATTTGAAATATCATCTAGAGATAAAGAAGAATAAATGTCTCTAGCTTTACCTATCAAGACACTTTGAAGAAGCATTGTAAGCTTATCTTCAGGCCATTTCATACTATCAGCTATTTTCTCAAAATGCAGAAAATACTTGTCAACTTCTTTCTCTTGAAAAGGAGGAACTAACCTAATGTTTCTACTGACATCAAAACCTCTGTTTCCTTGCAAACCCCTAAAAGTTAGATTACTTGAACTGTCTTGAGAAGCTAGCTCTAATTCTTTCATTCTAAGTTCTGTTTCAGCTTGAATTTTCTGCTTCTCTAGCTCTAACATCTGATCTCTCTCAATTTCTTTTTCTCTTAACTCTCTTTCTTTGTCTATTTCTTTTTCTCTTAACTCTCTTTCTTTGTCTATTTCTTTTTCTCTTAACTCCTTTTCTATTTCTCTTTCTCTCATTTCTTTCTCTATTTGTTTCATTTTCATTTCATGTTCAAGTTCCATTTGTCTAATTTGGATTTCTGAAGTGACTGTTTCCTCTATACTATCTAATGCACTAGAGTCAAATTTGCCATTGTCAACAAAATATCTTATAATTACATTCCTAATTTCAGCTTTCCTCAAATTAGTTTTGATAGTAAGGCCTAAATGTTTACCCAATAACAGTAAATCCTTCTTACTAACTTGCAAAAGAACTTCCAGGGATGGCGCTTTAACAAACTGTTCTACCTGCATAGTAGTCATATTTATCTAGCTGTTGGTTTCAAATGTAAACTCAAAGTTTGTACACAAATTTTGAAAATTTCTTAATTAATTTTTTCAAAGTTAGATTCCACAAATAAAATATCGATCTCGGACACGAGCCCCCAATTCTGTTACATTAACGAATGACAGAAAGGAGAAACCAGCAGCTAAATTCAAAACACAATTTAATTATATATACAATATTATACAGAGATGGTTTACAATATCTAAAGTAATTGGTGGTGGTACAAGAGTAATACGATGATTTAAAGTGTAACTTATCTGTATGCGAATGTCCTGGTATAATCCTTGATCCTTCCAGGTTTCAAATTCACAATAATCACAAATCCACAAGGAAATTGAATGTCCACCGATGATTTGTAAAGTTCCAGGCAATGTGAATAAATCCACACAAAGTGTTGTAATAATCCACAGATAAAGTCACAATAGCTCTCCCAATAGAATCTTATATGGCGCTGTACAATTCTTGATATGTCTTATTACAGGTCTCATTACAGTTCTGATTAGCCTTGGACAGCTGGAGTATATATAGCTAAACCGTAATTCAAGAATATTGGAGAACCTTCTACTTCTAGAAATATCTAACTAAAAACAGTAAACAAGTAAACACACATAACTTTCTGGAAATAGATCATTCTAGATCTCTACTTAAACTCAACATGTTTACAAACATATTTGTTTATACATGATTATATTCTAGAAAGTTCTATAACCTAAATCAATGATATGACCTTCATAGGATGTATTGATAAAAAAAAACTATAGGAGTTATCTCCCTTATCTCATAACTACATGTATTTAGTGTCATACATAACACTATGCTTGTATCTAGGGTTATATATAGAGAGAAAGGATTTAGAATTTGGCTTATATTGATAGGGTCGAGGAAGAAAAGGAAAATCTCCACAGGGAACTAGACAGGATGATTAGAGAGAACCAAGGCTTGCAGGAAAGACATGAACAGTATGTTAGTGACTATGGCCCAGACGGCCAGATTGTCCAGGAAGGTAAGACTTTTAGTTCTGTTTTGATTCTTAGAAATAAATGCTTATGAATACCTTTATTTATTACTGTGTTACTGTCAATAATGTTTCTTCATTATAGATCTATTTTATAGTATTCCAGCTTTGCTGTTCCTATACAATCAAACCTGTTTATAAAACCACTCAAGGAGGGAAATGGTCTTTATAGCCAGGTGGTGTTTATACAGAGGTTGAATACGTTGGTTTTAATGTCGATTAGTCCCACCTTCCGGTGATTATGACGTCATAAAAATCACGCCAAATGATAACGTCATAATCACCTGAAAGTAGAACTAATCTACTGTAAATTGTTCTTACCAACCTCGTTTTGGGATCTCGAAACGGACATATTGTGTTGAAATTGATCATTTGATACTGTAGAAAATTAATCTTACGAAGCGGTAAATGATCTTTATACTGGGGTAGCTGCTAAGGCAGGCTTTACTATATGCATGTGAATAATAGTCTTATTATTATTAATAGAGATTCATAGTCATCTTATGTTTGAAAGGACAAGCTAGCTATCTAAAAAGTTTTGATATTTTGACAGTTTGGTTATGTCTGAGATAGCTCAGCAGTAATAATATCAGACTTACATGTACATATCCTTATATTGAGATATATTATCGTGCTTGTTGTCAGTTCGGTAATTAATGCAATTTACTCATTCATATGTTTATAAATTGGTTGATAGAAAGTAGAGATTTTGATGAATTAATTAAATGGCATCATTTCATCATCGGCAATATATCGTTTTCAGAGAAGGATAAGGTTCGTAAGTTAGAGCGAGAGAAGGAAGGTCTGGAGAAACAGGTTGCGCTTATCAACGGGTCCCTACTTCTTGTCGAGGGTAGTAAGAAACGACTGGATGAGGTTGTGGAGGATCTTCAACATGAAATCGTCCACCTGAGGAAGGAGCTAGAGGAGGCAGAGAAACAGTAAGTATAAAGGGAGGTCACTCCATGTTATGACAAGGGAGATCACTCCGGATCATTTTATTTTTAAATAGCGAGGGAGAAAATTCTTTTTGTGGATTATCAAACTGCCAATGTTTGTTGAAGAGAATGATTCACAAGCTGGTGATGTTAAATATTTGATCTTCTGAATAGAGGGAATATATCTGTCAGCCTACTTCTGTGTATAATGATATTAAAAGTTACAAGGGGAGATTACTCATATTATCTATAAATAATATGGCATTCTAATGTATGATCCAAGGTTTACTCTTTCTTCATTATTCTTTCTTTTAAAATTAATAAATGCAAAAAAGTCCTTATTATAAAGATTAAGTAACAAGGGAGGTGACTCTATCTCCGGAATGATTTTCATGAATCGTAAGTAATCATTTGTGAAATTTTGTTTGCTAAACAAGTGGATAAAGCTATCCAAAAAAAGGAATTGTGTGCAATTTATGTAAAAGATTTATGAATAAATTTCTCAACAGAATAATAATGCTAGAAAGTGAAAAGGCTATGATACGGTGAGAGAAAGTTTTAGAACTGGTGCATGTTTTACTCCTGGAGTAGCATACAAAACATTAATGTGTTACTGGCATGGTTCAGTTTGGATGTTTTAAAACTAGCTTCCATCTAATATGGCTTGGGTATAGCACTTAACATGCAAAAACGGTTTCAGGGTCGATCAACATTTAAACTTATCTCCCCTGAAATTTCATCATGGACTGTTCCGGTCTGGAAGCATCCATGTGCTTTCAGGTGTGAATCAGTCCCTGTGTTCACTTATTAAGGATTTAAGACTGTTAGATGACAACCAGACTGGAAAATTTTAATTCAAAGTTTATTTGTCAAAAAAGGGAAAAAGTGTAACAGGGTGAGAGTAGTGTGCTGCCAGTCGGGCTCGAACCCGTAACCCCAGACTTACTGGTCCGCCACTCTACCGACTGAGCTAAAGGGAAATACCCCCTAGCGAGAAGCTAGAAGGCGACCGTATCACTATTTACATGTAACACTGTATGACCAGAAAGATGACATTTAACAGGCACAATATTTCTGAAGGCTTATCTTTAAAGGATGGGGGAAGAAACACTTTTACCTTGCAAACTTTTACAGAGACTCACTTCAGAGAGGTTTTAAAAAAAATCCCTGTAACCTGGCAAAACTTTCCTGAGACACAGTTAAGGAAAAAAATTTAAGGAAAGACAACTCTTAGAGGGATAAGGCTTAGCATGGTGAAGGATACCAGGTTGTGGTTAATGACAGCTTTGAGTAATCGGCACAAGTTTGTAACCAAAAATAACACTAGTCAGGATTTTATGTTGTTTTCAGCTGACATCATCAATTAACTGATTCACCCCTGAAAATTCATAATGGACTGTTCTTGTCCTTGATTTAAAAGAGTGTAAATGTGTCTTCAGGAGTGAATGATTAAACGGATGATGACAGTGTTCAATTAGCATCTAATATATTAATAAGGATATATTAATTATGAATTATGTTTATTTATTTATAATATTGACGTCTGTTGGAGTGGCTGTGGATATATATAGGCACGTGTTACTATTTATATGCAGTGTGTTATGGAATATGCATTTTATATTTATTATAATATGCTGTGTTGTGCATAATGTGTATTGTGTGAAATGCAAGACAGTCATGCTATTGAATTTCATTACAGTAATCCACAGTAAGTCAGAAGTGTTGATTTCCTAGTTGGCTAAATCATGCAAGCCTAGCTTATCTAAAAAAAAAAAAAATAATAAAGAATAGGATTATGATTTGTAAATTAAGACAAAAATTATTCCACTAAAGTTGAAATAGTTTAGCTGCTTAATCCATGTGGTCTATACTTCAAAGAGAGAGAGATGTTAGTATCCCACGAATCTGATTTGAAATACAACACATGTTTGATTCTACCCCATTAAGCCGTTTGGAGGTGAGATTGTACACTAAAATCATCTCTGGCAACACAAATTAGATCACCCTGGTATCAGAGGACATTTTCATAATGGTTAGATTGATCACAGAGCAAAAGACAAACACTTGGCACATCCTAAAATTACCCTGGTAGTCAATAGAATATCAAAAAAAATATTTTCTTATGAAAAAATGTTTGAATCTTACAATTTCTGCAACAATGACGGTATAACTTTCAATGTATTGGAGATTAATTAACACGTGTGCACACTATTGAGGGTTTTGATAAACCTTTTTTCTTTAGATCTTGTGTGTTTACACAAAGAATAAACAATGCATAAGTGAAATAAATAAAGAATCAGTTAATTTTTCTGTATACATTTCAAATTTGTAATTTATAAAGTAAGAAGAAAATATACACATACATTATGTATACATGTATCAAGAAATAGACGAAACAAAAAATAATAATTTAAAGTTGTTAAGAAAATGTTTTGTTTTATTTACACCTTCAAGGGAGATGCTGAGAGTCTGTCATAGCAGGTATAATGTTTGAAATACACCAATAAGTTTTTTCTATTCCACAATGATGTGAACATCTCCGTCTTCTTTTTAGTATTAATATTTTCTGTAATATTCTGAATTATCTCCCTTCAGCAATTCTAGTTGGAATAGCACTGACTGTTTGTTTAACATGTGTGTGGTAAGTGTGTGCACACTGACTTGTTTGTATGTGTTTTCCTCGTTGGTGAAATAAATTACATGTATTATTAATTCTATTGTGCTGCACACCTTTATTTGTAAGAAAATCTGGTATTTAGTTCATTATACAATGATGATATTAATATCTCAGTATTGTCTATAGAAGTTCCAGTTAAAGCAATTAATGTTTAAGATTTTGCAGGGTTTTTTTCCTCTCATTTTGGTGACATTTAATGATAGTACATGATATTATTTTTCTCAGCATGGACTGATTTATTAAATTTTCTAATGACCCTGCTGTGAAATGTTATCAATATTTGATCCTTTGTGGTCTTTTGCATTCTGAATTCTTCATATGGAGCGTATTTATCTTTAATGCATTTGTAGGAAATTTTCTTTTTTTGTCAGCATTACATGTTTTCGATTTTCAGACCAGTCGGTAGTGCTGAAATGGAACAACTCCAGAGTGAAATCGACAATTTGAGGGATGTTCTGTCTAAAACGCAGGCTGACAAACTGAAACAGGAGAGGATCATCAAAGGACTTAAAGAGGTAATGTGCTTTCTGAAATTCAGAATTATATCCCTAGTGTCATATATACTGTATCCAATCATCTTCTCATCAGAACTATCACCATCATCAGGAAAAATGTTGACCCTTCATAGTGTGCATGGTAGCTATTCCTTGAACCTGATACCAAATTTTGAGAATTTTGTCAAAATTTAATATTGAATTCATTTTCTGCAGTTAGAAATACATACAGAATTTGGATGTGTGACAGATTTTTGTTTTGTTTTGTTTTTTCAAATTCTATTATATTTTTGCCCCAAATAAAGAATGAAATCTTGCTATTAGTTCACCTGCCTATAAACTATTTTATTAAAGTCCCTCCTGAATTTTGTCAGCATTGTCTGAAAATAGAACTTAGATGCTGATTTACGGATATACACTTATATTTACATTTGCTTGTCACTTCTACTATATAAACTAACCAAGGCAAAGTGAAGGATATGGCGGTATAACTGACACCCAAAACATGACCATGGTGATGTCAACTGATCACCGTCAAAATGGCTGTTCCATCTTGTGGATTAAATCGTCGTTGGTAAATTGTTTTCCTGGTCTAGCTTAAACAATGTTAATACAGATACCCTAAAGTGAGTTGATAATGAAATATAAGCATTAAATTATCTTCCTATGGCATCTATGGTCTATATAGATGCCAGAGCTTTGCAGACAATCATCTCATAATGCGCTAGCGCACATTATGAAGATTGTCTGCAAAGCTCTGGCATCTAGACCATAGATGCCATAGGAAGATAGTTTAATGCTTAAATAACTACTAAAAAACCAATTGCTAAGTACAATGTGTAAATCTAATCCTTAAAAAAATGATTTTTTAACACATACCCCCCCACAATTTTGGAGAGGAAGTGAAAGATTAGTTGTGAAATACAAGGCACCACCGTCATCTCCCTCACATATTTAAGCTGTGATAAACTGTAATACACGAACATCCTTTCTTTAAAAACTCTTCAAATCAATATTATACGAGTTACAAATGTCAAAAAATATTAAAAGTACATTTCTACTAATATTATACAAGCTACAAATGTTTGAAAATATTGAAGCTCATTCCTACCATTTATTTTTGGAAACAAATTAAATTGTTTCTGAATAAAAGTATTATTTTCTTAATGCGAAAAAATGGTAAAAACAATGAATTATAGTGATTAGAAAAATACCATGTTGTTGGCAACAAAATCTAAACTTCGAAAAAAATATTGAAACACATTAATTGAAAATGATATAAGATTACATTAATAAATCAATTTTATTTAAAAATATTAATAATTAAATTGAAATAACATATTTTGTACTTGCATGTAGATATTTATTGTGACATTATAAGTTTGCGTGACATTACACTTTCATAAAAAGCAACTCGAGTTTTCCTCACAAAACAATTACATATATACCTCCTTACAAGGGAGATAAGTCAAAGGGAGATAACTGCAATATGCTAAAACAGAATATACATATGTAGTAACAGAGGCTATGTAGTACCAGAGGAAGGGAGAGGGACATTGGATGGGTTAAATAAACATTTTTAACAGGGGTGTCTTTTATACAATGCGATTTTAAAACATTGTAAAAACACATAAAAATGACACAGGTTTGTTTGATTCATAGATTTAAACAAAACTGTTGGTACATCTCTCACCGAGTCGATACTGCTGCTGGGCAGCTTGCTGGGGTTTTCGGTGAGCTCCCTTGTACTACACCATAATTACCTCTATTGAGTAACATGTGACATGTGGTCAATTAGAGGATTTAAGTAAAGATAACAATATAAGGGTAACAATAAAAGGATAAATCTGTTAGAAAAGCCTACAATAAAAGTGTCCATAAGACTTCCTACTACATCAAAAGAATCTTAAACTAGATTATTCCTAGTTTTGTACTGATCTACTTAATTACTTCTAAACTTTCTAAATACAACAAATTCCAGACATTTTTACTGGTGAAACATTTATGCAATTGACCATGCACTGCAATATGACACATGTTTGTGACAGGTTTAAACAACCTGCAAAAATGTCAAACATATTTATGTGCCACTGACTTTAATCTAGGCCAGGATCATCTAATATCCTCACATTGATGCATGTTGATTTTCATATTTGTGGAACTCCTAAATAATCTTGAAACATTGAATAATCTGTGCATTGTTATGTTAAATAAAACACGTGTATTCATTTATTCACTACATAATCATACACATGAAATCATGATTCCAGTTTGTACTAGTATTCATTAAAAGAAATTTGATTGCAAAATCACAAAGAAAGTGTATGATAGATCAGACTCCAGTTTCTTCAACATTCCTTAACTTAGGAATGTCCATAACCTAAGGAAAACAGTAGAGATGTTAAGGAATATTTCTTAACTTAAGATTTTTTCTGTAATTTCTCTAATGTATAGGAAATTTTAAGTTAAGAAATTCCTTTAAGTAAATTAGTATTGATGTTACTGGACCCTGTCTGACTTAAAGAGACCAGACACATTAACACTTGCTCAGAATGATGATTATATAATATATACACCTATGATTACTTACCGATATGTCAAAAGTGTATGGGGATGGAGCATGCCATATTTTTTCTTTGGAAGTATTTGGGAAATTGTCCAAACCTTGTAATAAGCTCTTGGACTTTAATTGACTTGTTTTTGAGGGCAGATTTATCTCTTTGCTTTAGATCTATTTCTCTCTGCTTTCTGAACCTTGAGTGTTTATTCCTATTAATAAGGTTCACTTTGCTTATAGAAAAAATATTTAAATAGCTTACCAAAGTTTCCTATAAGCCCACCATTAAGCTCCTTTGCTTTTCAGGCATGATTTCATCCACCCCTGAAGACACATTTAAACTCTCCTAAATCAAGTAATAGAGTAGTCCATTAGGGAATTTGAGGGATGAATAAGTTTGTATTACTTCTGAACTCCCAGAGAATCAAATGCATTATATATAGCTAAGTGTCTTTGTTCATAATTGGCAAAGCAAAGTCATGGCAGAATAAAGATCATTTCTGCTTCCCCTGCCTCCTCTTTCAATAACAAATATCATGAAACTGACCCATCAAAGTGTCTCCACACCAAATTGGACAAAATACACACAAGATATCAGTGTTCTTGCCAAATCCTAGTAATTGTCATGGACAAGTGGTTATGACTGAAAATTAACCAAAATATATGTAACGGTTCTTGATCGGGTTGATCGCAAGTGACCAGGTAGCTCAATTGGAAGAGCACTCTGGCTTGTGTTAAAGGGTCCCAGGTTCACATTCCAGACTGACCTACTTCATTTAGAATGTTTAGAAGCATTGTGCGCCATCAGTCACCTTGAGTAAATTCTTTGTTACTATAGGAACTTGATGATGAAAAGTCAAAGGGCCCCCAGGTAATACGTGTAAGTAAGGTGGCCAATTAAACACTGCCAACTTAATGTCACCCCAAATAGCTTGTCTACAGCATATTCTAGCCGTTTAGCAATGTATCAAAGGTTTTGGCAAAGATCCCTCAGCAATTGACATGTTTTTGTCATGAATCAAAAGCACATTTTCATATTCAAAAATCTTGTCAAGTCATGTCAGGAATGAATAGTTTTGAAATTTATTTTTCATTGCTTCAATTTTTGTTATAGAACATCTAAAATCAAGAACATTGCTCACTATATAGTTATAGTTGTCACTAACTACTGTGTAGCATTTATTGATACAAGTCATGTTTGTAAATATTACATAAATTAGTAGCAATCATTTTGGCTTGAAAAAAATACCTTAACCTGGTAACTTTTTTTTACTTATGATCCATTTTCACTTAATATTAGATCTTTTTATGATAGTTTGGATAGTAATATAGTTTTTTATATTCATGTCTCATATCATATTGGTGTTCTTGTTTAGGTATTTCATCACCATAATTATGTTCGTGTTGCTTTCATTCATCATCTTATCATTGTCATTCATGTAGAAAATGTGTGGTTTTACTTTAAAACTTTGATGCGTTGCTAAACAAACATGCTGACTTTGCCTATTTAAACGTTTTGGATTAGTGTAGATTTTTTTTTTCTTCTAGGGAAAGGGTTTTTGCATGCCTGTTACTAACCTATGTTTGAAGAAAGAATCAAAGTACTGAAATTACTTTAAGTATTGATTTGTTGTGTAATTAATCAAAGTACTGAAGGTACTGGTTTGTTGGTCTACAAACTGTAAATCATAAGTACAAAAATTACAAAGTGTTTAATCTTACTGAGATGTATGAGTTGCCAAATAAATATCATCTATATGTCCTTCATTGTAATATTAATCTTACTTCTTTACAAATTTGTAATGTGAATACTTGCTTATGAATTCTGAATAACAACATATTGGAACTTAAAACAAATCTAAAATGATCGTTCTTGAATTTCATATGATTGTTATTGCAAATAACCACTAACGTTGAAGTTATATAAACTTTGGCCTAATTTGATATCTGAATATACTTATGTCCCATATTAACATTATTTGTAAAGCTTGGTGTTGGACTTTTGGATCTCTTGTTTCATTCATTTAATAATCATACATACATTATACATACCTCATCTGTGTTTTCATTGATCCCATGTATGAAATATAATAAAACCCCAAAACTTCATTGCATATTCCATCATAGATTAATAAAATCGTAAAAAGAAATTATCTAAGTTAACTAAAAATTATGGGTGTTACATTAATAGTTGTTAAGGTTTAAGAATGATGGGCTCTGTGGCGGTTCATTGCAAATAATGTTGTTAGTTTGTAAGATTTCCTGATTTTGTTTTAATGCATAAATATATTCTAGCTTATTTTAGCAAATTTCATTGCAAACAGAAGCAATACAAAGTTCAAGACAATATGAACATGTTTGATTTAAATCTATAGGAATCTCTGGAAGACGTTGGTACAGATCTAAATGACATGCGCGGTGAACTCCATAAACTGATGGGAGTGATCGAGACTAAGGACCAGGCTATCGAAACACTGGAGGGACAACTAAAACACTCCAAAGTGGAAATCGAAAACAGGTGGGTAATAAATTTTACAAAGAACAGTTAGATCATTACAGATCGTATCAAAAATATTGAACAAAACAATTTGATGTTTTACATGAATATTGTTAACTTGTTGCGTTGGGAACTGATTTCAGGAGTTACAACTTTACAACAGGGTATACAACAAAACTATTCGAAAAATCGAGCTTAAATGAAAGTTTTTAAAAAGTTCATACCCATTGCTGATCTTGCTTTACTTACTTATTGATCACTAAAGATACCATCATTGATGTCGTCGACAAAAGAAAGTTTCATTGATTAGTTATATCAATTATTTACCGTGTTGCTAGAATTTAGAAAATATAGAAATAATAAATTGTATCTGTATTGCTATTGTAATTATATTCTCTAGAGAAAAAGCTATGAATCAACTTCAAAACCTAATGTCACACGTTGACGAAAAACGCAGTCTGGAAAATGGAAGTCCTTCTCCAGGGTATGTAGTTTACAGACACAAATACGCATTTACATCGTGTATCGTTTATGCAGAATATGTATGATTTAAAAAAATAACTTGCTTAATGTAACTCGCATACATGTATATTAACAGCGGACAGTTAACAGAAAACTTCTTTGTGGTTTTGAATCAATAAGGTGAACGCTCTAAGAGGCCGTTTAAAAAATAATATGGTATACATATTTTGTTAAAAAATGATGTAAAAGTTGTATATCTATAATATACTCGTTCATAAGCCGAGAAGTGAATATATACGATCATAGCGACAAGTGACTGTGTATTCATTATCAGTAGTAACACATTTCAAAACCAAAATTGTGAATGCTGAGTTTCGTTGATATGATTTCCACGCGCATAAATAATCTCGCTGTTGTTAAGCATGGCATAACTTAAAATGATTGGCTTGTCATCACAATAGTGCAAAAACTGAATTGTGTTTGCCCTTGCATGTGTATGCAATTCTTATATGAATTTTCATTTGATGCACTTGTTTTGTTTTAGTTGTAACTCTCAGTATTTGACAAATCAATAATATTCTGTTACATTTTGCCTGTTCTAGGAGGAAATCTAGATCACCTAACAGATCGTCAAAAATCCCGAGGTCAAACAAAAATCCACGTTCATTTTACTCTCTATCCCTTCCCAATGTCGTCCTCGATGTCTGCTGACAGTTGTCGTCACGATTCTTTTATTTTTAACAAACAACAACAGATTCACATTTATTATACTTAATATGTAGACATTGAGTCAATATAACACCGTAATTGTTTTGTCTACACATTTATTTTTGTTATTCTTTGAAA
Organism: Argopecten irradians; assembly: GCF_041381155.1. Taxonomy (NCBI): domain Eukaryota; kingdom Metazoa; phylum Mollusca; class Bivalvia; order Pectinida; family Pectinidae; genus Argopecten; species Argopecten irradians. Next base: position 42,568,778 of record NC_091143.1, read on the forward strand.
TTCATTTTGATTAGCTAGTCCATTTTTCACTTTTTAGTAAACTTGCCTTAAAAAGACCTCGCCTAAATTTGTTACACCGACACTTTCACCTAGTAAAATTTATTTTGATATATTAACTCAAACAGATAAAAAGTGTCAGCGATTAACCCATAATATTTAAGTATATATGCTTTAGTTAGTAAAATATTAGAGTATGTAATTTGCTTCTAATACTATTCCAAAAATGACAAAGACACAAGATAGTGGCCAAATATTTTGTCAGTGTATGGTTGACATAAGGATGACCTTTACCCTTGAATACTGGTGTAGGAGTTTTCTGTCACAACACATTTCTGTCTGATCAGCAACCACACGATGATGTCCTCTGCATACTTTCGGTTACTATTTGCCAACACTGTACATGCACACTCGAATCTTTAATAACTGCAATTGCTTTTGTTTTGTTCTTGTGTGCTGCTGGTTGACGATGACGCATCTTTGCGGTTGACATCTGGTTTTATTTCAGCTAGAAAGAAATGCATGTGGCACGTCCAAGTTTGCATTGGCATGCATGTCTAATAAAATATCTGATTTAACATATCATTAAGCATGGCTTAATTGCATCGTTTAGCATACATCAAAATAAAACCACATTTCTTCCATGACGATGTATCTGTTTAATTAACAAAGTAGATTCAACATTCCTTTTATATTTTTAAAAATAAAATTTAACTTAAATTTTATTGTTATTTAATGCATGAACTTAAATCTTCACTGACTTTTCCCTAGCAGAATATCACCTTAGTTTCAATATATTTTGAGCAAACTGCTTCGCTTTTTAGCTAGAAATTTAATCAAGTTTTGGTTGAGACGCTAATAAAGATAGAACAAATATGAAAGTCATTACAAAATTGTTGTCATTGGCAGGTGAATCTGTTCTCAGATACTTTATAAAGAATAATGAATCTTTTTAATGTGTAACTTATTTTAGAAATTTCTATAATCAGCTCCATTTTAAAGTGTTATGTTTTAGACTTGCTATTTAACACTTTCTTTTTCTGTCTACAGGAAAACAGATGAAGGTAAAATTCCAGGTAGTAATTTCAATTTTCAAATCTTCAACATAACATTAATTAAGTTTCACATGGATAGAAAATAATTATTATGATCGTCGCGTAATAAATATAAAATGTAATACTGTTCATTTATGAAATTTACTTAACCTGTAGTATATTCTGTTAATGAATTCGTTTACGTTTTAATTAATTTTATACATTCATTGTAACCGGTTTATATATATATCGGTATACATAGATATTTCCTTATCAATTATATAAGTATACAATGGTCATATTGTCTTTAATAGACCAGACACTGATCGCATATGTGTAAAAATGATATTAATATCAGGTTGCCTCTTATATCCTGTGTAACGTAATTACCTTTATCCTCGTGTGAACTACTGGTTTTCTCCCCCAAAACACCATGCAATGTCCCTAAATTCTATCCACTGAATCATACCATTATCTCGGAACTCTATCCACTTAAGTTATGCTTTGTAAGTATACCACTTGTAAACGTCGGAGAAAGGTGCTATTTTGAGTTGAAGTCCGTTATAATTTATTAATCAACTTTCCTCTCATAAAAGTATACTTATCGTTTCAATTAATGATATACTGTATCTGTATTCCTCAAAATAATGCGTACATGGAGACTTCATCTTTGCTGGGTTGATTAATTCTCCTACTTGCAAACCACATTAACAGCACGTAATTTGTAAATAAATTAAATGGCACCTCTTCCTCTTGTACTTGCTAATGGACATAATTATTAGACGAATACACTTGTGAACGTATATCTGTACCTAATTTTCCTCTTTCCTAGATTTCATTTTTCAAAAATGTATATCAACTGTAAATGTTTTATTTGAAGGCTTTTTCTATCGTAAAGATTACATTCGAAGTGTTGGTATGGAAAGAAATGAGTGTAAACCTTTTGGATATAATTTTACATCTTCATTAAACATTGACATCATTGTGTTTCATGATGCTTTTTATTGGTGTTCAAATTGGGTGCGGTATCAAATCGCTGCTTTCAAATTGCTTTTGCTCTCTTTTCATTCTCAATCATACCTCACATTTTTTGCTGGAGTAGAAAACACATTTTCTCAGATTATTTATATAAACATGTATTTATTATCGTGTTTTATTAGACGGAGAACGGACGCCTCGTAGTCCTAAGGTAAATAGTGTAGAACAAAATCTCATTTCATGCCAAATAAAATTTGCCAAAATTTTGTGTTGTTTCATTTAACGTTTTATTATCATTTAATATATTCAAGCAATCAATTATTTAAGACTTCAAACTCATTATTGAAATGTTTTAGAGTGACGGCCAATAATTATTTTAAAGAAGCACTTTTCACGTTGAAACAAGTTATTAAGATATTTAATGATATACATATTCTCGAAATCCTGTTGCAGCTACGTTTTAATTCTCCAGATTCTTTTACCAAATTATTGTCCACGTCTGATAAAGATGCTAAGGACTCAGGTATATCTGTGACACCTGGGCAATATGGCACACAGTTCCTAGGAACTAGTAAGTACCAGCTAACCTATCATTGGCATCAGTTTTGGCCAGGTGTGTCTGAATGCTACCGGTTGAAAAGTGCCTGTAGTTTGAAGTGCAGCTTAATCAAAAATTATAATTATTAAAATGCATCCAGCTGCTAAAAAATAAAACTCTTCACTTGAAAAGTGGTGATGTAAAAGTTTGTAATTGTGAAAAATTTAACTTCGCTATGGAAAAAAGATGACAATGTTATATAATGCTGTCCATTTATTAAAGTTTACCAAGTTATTAATATCCAATAAATGAAGGAAAACGATACTTATTCCACATTTTCATTAGCTATAGCTTTCACTTTAAAAGACTTTCATATGTTATGATTTCCACGTATTATCAATATAAATGTAAATGCAATATTTCCTATTTCAAAATTCAAAGAATCTCATTTTTTCATGGAATCCACTTCCATGTCATGCTAAATGAGTTCATCGCTTTTGTGCATGTTTCATATTTCGAGATATAACGTGCATCATGGCTGCGTCTGCTGTGAACTTTGGCCTTTCGGCAATTTTTTTGTCCTAATGATGAATACCCTCATGCTCATCTTAATCAAAATGACGTTCTATCATGTTCATGATTAATAACAATACTGATTTATTACAGTGTAATTGACGTGGTATGTAATACGTTTGAGGTTGATATCGGTTTAGTTTTGCGTTTGATTAATTTTTGTTTTATTTTTGTAGTTTGCTACCATCATTTGTGAAGTATTCATTTGTCAATATTTCTTACATCATATACGACATGGATTTATTCTTTCAATTTTATCTGAATTCATATTTATCAGATTAGACAACGGTTTTAAATGATAACTCCATTAGAAAAACGAAATTCTCAAACCAAGGATATTAATATAAGTAAACATATTTACTCGCAAATTTGTGAAATTTATTCTATAATTATTAGCCACCCACTCAAGGCACATATTGCACTAATGATGACAGGGATATTGACAAATATGTACTGACTATCATTGTCACAGATCGCTATTCATTTGTAATAGAGTTCATTGTTTGAGACTACATTGTACTTCAATACAAAAAGGACAGAATTTAATTTAATTCCATGGCTACCTTGTTATGTAGGAAAGCGGGTGTTTTCATAAGAAAGAAATTAATCTGTATCAAAGCATATTTAAATTATTTTATTAGTTGAAGTCCCTATTACTTATCCCGAATATGAGCGTTTACGGAACAATGCTTTGTTTCTTTATTTGACTTTTCCTCCGAATATATTGAGCAGAATCAAAATTCAAGTTAATTCACTACAAAAGTTTGTTTTATATGTAAAAAGTCTGAACATCATAACCGCATATCACTTAAATTAATTCATTATTCAAATATATAATCCTAGTTTTCCGCCGCTTCGAAATATATCGTTTGAGGACACCGGTTTCGTTTTAGAGTATTTCTATTGTAAAAAATAATTGCATTGTAACGGTTTTATTTTTGCATTGTTTGTTTGGCAATGACGTAAGCAATATAAAGCATGTAATTTCTAGATATTGTTTTAATTACAAGATTACAAATAATAATTTGTAAATTATTCATATAAACTAATTTTTACTGAGTAGTTCAAGTGTGATATTTTGCCACCAGCATTTTTTCATTGGGTTGCATGTCTTAAGCCCTAACTATTGCAATGATTGCAAACACTGGTAGTAGATATAAAACAAACCTACTGTTTTGAGCAAGGCTTCATGATACAACTGATGTTGTTTTTGTCTTTTTGTGACTACTATGTTGTTCTTAATGTATCAATGCAAAGCATAACTTAAGTGGATAGAGGCTGGTTCATATCTAGAAATCTGCTTCCAGTTAATCTTACCCAACTTCTGATCTGATACAGTGGAACCTCCCAAAACCGAACCTTCTCAAAACCGATCACCTCTAGAAACCGAACATGGATGTCATGTACGGAATGCATTCCTCTTTATTAATAGTATATAAAACTTCCCAAAACCGATCCCACCCAATTCCGAATACCGGACCGATTTTGAGATCGGAATAGTCAAATGTAACTAAAATACACTTCTGAAAACCGGCCTTACCTGAGCGACACCGATAGATTGCATTGAGGTCTGATCAACCGACCGTGAAATACACACATACCTGTACCATAGTTGTTGCATGCCATGTCCTTGGGCATGTATACCGATGGGAAGGCTATAGGTACACATTAATTATACCCGAGATGGTGGTGTAATTATTTAATCATGCCTATTGTTTAGATATCTAACGAAGGTCTACCATGTGCACGCGGTTTGTTTACTGTAGGAAAACAAGCAGAGCTAGTAATAAAGAGAAAGTTTCGTATTCAAATCACAGTTTTTTTTATTTACATATGTAGTTGTCGGATAACGTAAATTATCTGTATGAAGAAGCCAAAGCCATGTATTGTTTTTGAAAATGCCTATGTCATATAATGACTGGCATCGACTGATCATCGTGTAATTAGACCATATAATTTGATTCTTGACGTAACCGGAAGCGATCGGCCGTATGTAGGTTAGTGCAGACGAGAACATCCCAAAGAACATTCACGCAACTAACTAACTAAACTACGTTTATAAGCGGTAACAAAGTCAAGTTTGCTATAATCCATTCCTTTTAAACGTATGATTCTCTCTTTTGTGATAACATTCACATTAACAATCAATATCGGTCGGTTTTAACGAACACAAGGCATACATGCGCTGCACTAATGTAAAAAACGACTTCCGATCGATTAAATCCGGATCATGATGATCGGTATTCGGTTCACTTCTCCAAACCGAACCCTCTCTAAACCGGCCAAAATTATATGCACGTTTCCACGTTCATTTCTAAATTATTTTATTTCCCTATCAATATCAGTGTTAAGATAGTTTTGTTCTGGAAATGATGTTTTTTAATATTTTTAATCTAGAGCCACAAAGGAGTTCCAGTACAGGACCAGGAGATAAGGGAGGCGACCGTCTTCAATCTCTAATATCCAAATACCGCAGCCATAGTGAAAGTCCATTTCCAGAGAGAAAAATCAAACCCTTGTCATTATCGCCAAGCAGCAAAATGGGACTTGTAACAAGGGGTCGTAGCTTTGGACCTGCTGCGCCCAAATCCTCAGATGAGGTGAGTCGCTCTCCTGATTCTACCAAGAATGTGGCCAGTTCTCCTGGCATTGGTTTTGCAACCTCCCCAACACTTCCCAGCTTCACGGTCGAACCCCCGCAAGGGCATGAACCTGTATCTCCAAGTAATTCTGTCAGTGTATCCACTGACCTTGATCAAAGTGAACACAAAGATCAAGGTCAAAGTCTCAAGAAAAAGAAAAAACGGAGGGACCGACAGAGCGAGGGTGATGTGGACGATTTGTTACCAGAAGGCGACATGCCCATTGACGAAGATGATCTCGACACCCAAGAACAAGACGACATCAACGCTCTAATAAAAAAGTAAGTGTGACAATATATCAGAACATTTGTTTCATTATGAAAGGGATGAAGCAAATAATGTCAAGTATTGAGGTATATATTATGTGTGTGTGTTTATATATATATGTATAATCACTGCACACGTCTGTCATCATATCACCCTTACTTGTAATACATTGTAACTATCAGTGACCACTTTTTTCCAACGGTGAATCCATCCCTTCCACATAGTACAAGGCTCGTAACAAATTATTTTGCCACGAACTAGTATATCTGCCGTAATTTTACATTTTTCTCCTTTTTATATCCTTGTCTAGTCCTACCTGTGTGGTTGTAGATATTATGATTGCAATAAATATTTTTAAGTTTAGTCTCCCGTTTTGTCTAGAAGAATTAGATTTGCTATTTTAATGACGTTTTTAGATATTTTATGTTGCCATATTTTAAATATCTGTTATGTATACTGCATGGTGTGGAAATTTGTATATGTATTGCTAGGGTTTGTTATTATGTAGTTGTAGTGGTTTTCATTTGAATTTCATTTAGTTTTCAATATTTCCTTTATTAAAAAGATAAATATATAGTAAATTATCTAATTAGCAAACTAAATATTTTATGATGTCATTTGATATCTTGTATCTAAATAATTTCACGAAAAAAACTTCAAACTCAAGGTAAGTGATAGGTAAAACAGTTTGCTCTTGACTTTCAATATAAACTTCACAAATATTTTTATTTAAAATGCTTATATATATAAATATATATATATATACGTATTTTTGAAAAATCTATATACTTTTTGCAAACATGGTTTTGGTCTGTTATCCAACCTGTGCCCTTTACAAACATATGCTATTCAACAGCGACGACTTTTCTGTAACAATGCATCCTCTTCATTAATTAACTAATAAACATATGCCCTTTCTGGGAAAAAGAGAACCATGCACCCAATTTTGATATTTACCTCGAAATATGACCAAACATCAGTATATATAATCAAAATATTCACCCAGTAATTTGCAATACAGCTAAATTAATGCGCCAAAATTAGTATCACGGCAAATGTCCCGAATATATACACAATATAACTTCTATTACGATTTACAATAACGAAAATCCACTATATTTGTTATCAATTAAATGATACACTGTTGCGCCGTAGATCTAACATTCTAACCACATAGTACATTGATATAATGTAATACCAAAGTATCAAAATAAGCTGCACTTTCTTCATATACGTATGTATTTACTTTCTTTATATTAATACATAAATTATTTACATCGCATATTGTCAGTAATTTTAGCTACTGTGTTACATGTAAAAATGTTATAATTTACGTCCATTATGTTCATGCTACCAACGCTTTCACTTTAGATACCATTTTTCTGATAAAATGTGTAAATTTATTTTTAAAGCAAAAGTGATGAAAACAGTTGAACATTCTGATTTAAAGTGGTGAAATTATCTTAAGATCTGTAAAGGGTGCATGGTTGTAATGTTTTAGCCGCGTGTGTTCCCATGCCCCCCGTGAGATATTTGCCCCGGCTTCCCTGTTGAGTTAACCCTCTAACTATGGTCTGTGTTCGTTCTCTACAGTTGCTATAGATCACATTTGTTATTCCTTGTGACACTACGCAGACAGCGCGGAGCTTCTGGGCAGGTTCGCCCGGGAGGTAAGATGTAGGTATCTCACAACCTCCTCCTCCTTATGTATATTATATATAACAATCAAGAACTTCTCCTTTCTCTCTCTCCTCCCAGATCTAGGCCTGAGTTACTGTGTTTCGATCTACAATATGAGAAAGCACTTTTCATATTGTTTGTAAATTCCCGCTGAAGTACTTTCGCAATTAGGTATACATAGTTCAAGATTAACAAAACCCTTGTTGAAATAACCTCTAAAAATCGGTAAATGGTAATTTAGCATTCTAATGTCCGGGCGAGGATTAGGAATTGTTGTTTTCAGTAAATATATATAAGCAAACAATTGGTTGAAATAATCTTGTTTATTTTTTTCATGGCAACCTCATCGCGATTAACAGGGGTAAACCTGCACTTATGATTGATTTTTCGAACAAATCAAGATACAATGACACAACATAGAAAACGTATTGTCTATCACATGATTTAATACTAAAACTTATCTCTGTATCATATAATGAAAAATTACAGCGAATATTATCGTAGATTATGTAGAAACACAGTAAACTGTAAAAGTGATCCCGAAATTATAATCTAAGTCATGTTAATCACTTCAGTAGACCCCGTAGTACCTGTCCAAAACTGTCACGCAAAGAATTGGAAAGACCAATAAAACAATCTTATGATATTTAACTAACGTTTCCCTTCCACAAACTGACCAATGCTTACTCCCCTTCCGTAACAGTCCCATATGTACAAATACACGATATATATTCAATTTACTCAGCAGCTTAAATAGCACAAACTTATCGGTTTTCTTCATAAGTAAATTTATTTAATATTTATTATAATTTTAATTAAATGCGCTGTAGTATATAGTAAAACTTTGCAAGGCTTATTTCTTCTATACATTGGCGTTCGGTAATATGCAGTTGTATTGTTTTTACAAATATCAGCAGTGGCTGTAGTTAAAAATATCTTTCGTTCTATTTTATAATACGAGGTTTACAAGGTATGTAACTTGTGACATGTAATTACAAAGTATTTCATAATTTCATTGTATTATCTGTATATTCCGGTCATCAGTTTTGGGAAACGTTTAGGGTACATTTAGCTAAACCTGTTGCAAGAAGTCTTCAACAATCAATGTCCAAAGGCCTGTAAGGTACAAATTTATAAATACCAGAAAGGAGGTTTCTTGATATTGTGTTTTTGAGATAATACTTTGAGAGTCTGTTTTTGTGCTGCGATTTTTCCATAAAATGCTGACAACTTTGATGTTATGGCTTAGCTAAGGAGTGTTCACTAATACGATAGTATGCATGGTGATTGCCGCTGCCCAGTTGGGATTTTAGCCTTGGTGGATTAAGATAAACATTTTTTTTAACTTTTACTTTTGAATCACAAATGAAGTTTTTTTGAACAATGAAATTAACTGAAATGAACACTTTTTTGACAAAAAATTAGCTGAAAATATTTGCATACCTTATTAAAGTTAATGGTTAAATAGGTCCGTTTTAATAATGATGAGTATAATGATCATAGTGATATCCAGATTATACGACTCAGTTTGGTTTCGGGAACTTTAGGTACCAACGTCTTTTTGATCGATTTTCTCTATTAGAGTTGATCAATTTAACATGCAGTAAGAGTCAGTTACAATGCAGATAGAATTGCCTATATTTTACCGTGAACGAAAAAAATGCCTAACGCTAATACCAAACTAATGATTTTTGTTTTCAGCTTAAATGAAGAATACTCTCTCCTTTCCCTTCTATATCCATTGTATATATATATATATACATAAAAAGAAAACACAGCTATAAAACAGTTTTTTCCTCCCTAGCGCTTTCTCGGCTCATGCCGGTCTTCAGGGGTTTGAATTCTTTTATTTGTAAAACATGACGTCATAGTACTATGACGTCATGTTTTACAAATACGTAATCTTACTATGACGTCATTGTACTATGACGTCATGTTGTACAAATAAAAGAATTCAAACCCCTGAAGACCGGCATGAGCCGAGAAAGCGCTAAGGAGGAAAAAACTGTTTTATAGTTGTGTTTTCTTTTTATGTATATGGAAACCATCACATGGACATGGTTCTTTTTTACTTATATATATATATATATATATATATGCTACAATTCACTGTTTTGCGTTAGTAGTCCTTGCTATATCTTTACTGAATAGTATAATTATAAATACGCTTGTCCCTTTTCCTTAAGCTTGCTTCTGTCTAGCATATGGGGTATGGATTTACACTGGAACAAATCTCCTCCTATCTATGTCTCTCAAAAATATTTAATTCTGATGTATAAAAATCTATATCAAAGATTTGAAAAAATGACAAAATTTCTTAAATACTTGGGATATGGATCTACATCTCAAAGTTTTTTTACAGAGTTTTTTGAAGCCTCGTGGTTTTCTGTAATCACGGATTATTGCATGTTCTAGCGTGTGATATTGTTTTATTAATTAGTATCAATTTGTAGTTATCCCCCGCCCAACGAAATTGGCGGGGGATATACAAATGGGTTCCGTCCGTCCATCCGTCCGTCTGTCTGTACGTCCGTCCGTCCGTCCGTACGAATGGTTTTCGGAGCATAACTCTAAAACCAGAAGAGATATTTCCACGAAACTTCATAGACACATTGGTCTTATGGTCTAGTAGCGCCTTTTGCTATTTTTAGGTTTTCATTTTTTGCATTTTTTCCGTAACCATGGAAACATTGCTGAAAATATCATATTTTTGTACCAGGTTCGTTTCTGGAGCATAACTCTAAAACCAGAAGAGATATTTCCACGAAACTTCATAGACACATTGGTCTTATGGTCTAGTAGTGCCTTTTGCTATTTTAAGGTTTTCACTTTTTGCACTTTTTTCTGTAACCATGGAAACATTGCTGAAAATGGCAGATTTTTGTGTAAGAATCGTTTCCGGAGCACAACTCTAAAACCAGCGAGATATTTCCATGAAACTTCATAGACACATTGGTCTTATGGTCTAGTAGTGCCTTTTGCTATTTTTAGGTTTTCATTTTTTGCACTTTTATCCGTAACCATGGAAACATTGCTGAAAAATATCATGGTAAATGGTAAATGTTACTTTGCAAAACTGCACCCATCTTTGTGTATATAGTCTAATATAAATGTCAAGGCTGTATACCTGATTCAACAATTGCAGCCCGGCTCTACTTGAATTATACTCCGTCTCTCTGTAGCTCAACTTCCTTTTTCCGTTTTTTTTTCATACACATAAGTCTCCACTATCAAACTTACTTCAGCTTTGATATCTCCATTGGCGGGGGATCTGAATGACTATGTCCTTGTTAATGTTTGGATGTGATCTAACGATTGCTTTCATCAGAACTAGAAAACATACTTTGGCAATCAGTTGCATGCATGAAATATCTAACGATGATGTTTTATATAATTTTGATTGATTGATTAGATAGTATTTATAATCAGTGCATGGAGTTTGGACGACATTGTGCTTATCTACTTATAATAAGCGTTTGATTTCTTTTTTCATTCTAAGAAATATCAAAATTTATATATGAAAGTTATTTTATATATTATATACATAGTGTAACCTGTTGCATGAGCATGGTTATAATCTATTCATAGGAAACAGATGCATGATGAATATTTTATTAACAATATAATCTGGGTGTCTTTCTACTCTATATATAATAACTGGTAAAATATGATTAGCGATGTTGTCAGTATATATGGACTTGGCAACTAAAACATTTGTCAAAACATGATGAACCGTTGTATTTTTTTCTTTGTGTACTCTTGCATGACATTTTTTGTGATCTTTCGGCTAAAAGAAAGTATATGGATATAATGATTCAAATTTTGAGGTTATTTTAGTAATGAGTACAGTCTTGTGCATTTGGTGTTCTTCAAATCTCAAATGTTTTAATGGTTATTTTACATTACATTATTGGGGGCTTATATAAGTAACTATTATCAAATTATTAACAAACAAATGGCCGAGAGATCATAAAGTCTTTTAACCTTACTTTTACTTCTCTTTCTACATTAAATAATGTTCTCTTCTCTCCATTTTCAGACGTACCACACACCCTAAATCGCTTCTGTCGGTCAACCCACCGAAATTAACAAGTAAGATCATAGCTGACCTTCTGAAGACTGGTCCTCCCGGTTCCACTGCCTCCAAGACTCCAGCCAAATCAGTTTCATTAGAGCGGGGCAAAAAACTGGGGGAATAACTTAAGGGTTGCTTTAAATTGGGGAATCATCATTTGTAAGTCTCTGCTTCTTTTTGCAAATATAACCCATTTATTATTGCTTGCATTGGATATAGCAGACTATGTTGTCTTTGTTCATTTATGTGTAAACATTTCCTCCTCCGCGTCTGTTATGCACAATCAAATCCAAGTGTTTTTTCTATGTGATTGTACTGTTATCAAAACGTTTGATCATCACATCTCCTCACTTTCATTTCATTATTCCTAATTTACATCTCGCATTCATCTCATTATTACCAAAACTTCCAACGCATCCCGTAATATTTCTTTCGGGCTTGAAGGACACGACCATAGAATGATTTATTGTATAACGTTTCGATGACTATTACGACGTGTACACTGTCGATTTCATCATCATGGTAACAGTAATTTTACTAGTATTCACAATGTACTTGTCGTCAGATCACTTTGTCAAGACAATGCATTTAGCAATACTCACATCATTAGAAACGTCCTGATGATGCATTTAGCAATACTCACATCATTAGAAACGTAATGTAAGAAATGTCCACCGGTTATGTAACAAATATCATTACGTTTAACTCACTATCGAAATTCAGATATATTTTCCAATTGTTAAATATGATACCTGTATATCCATACCCTTATAATTCTAATAAATGGGCATCGTCACTAAATAAGGATTTAATTTTCCCACTACCGCCATATTAAATTGACTAACATTCCTAATAGATTTAATAAAATAATACTAAATGTCAGTAGTGCGAGATCACGTTCCTTTTCATCCATAAATCGTCATATCATCGTTTTCTCATGATAGTGTTAATGATAGTGGCTAACTAATCTACCTCAACACTTTCATACTTCTACATATGTATTAGCTTTTGTCAAATTGCTCTTCACAACTTTTTCAATTTTTGAAAGTCTATAAAAGTTGTAGTTTCTGCTCCTGTTTAGCGTTCAGCATACAGGGAGTAGGACAACTGGTTCGTCCGTTTTATTGGAATGTGTTGCTTGGTGTCTTGAGCAGCAGGCTTCAGTGATATAGCACTTTAAAAGGAAAGAAGTTTCATTATACAAGAAGACACAACACTAACATATCGCAGTCTCCCATAACACACGCCTCGCACTTCACACACGCTACACACAGCATACATGGGAGACCGTCATTATATGACAGGCTGTTAATAGGACGTTAAGATAATTAAACAAATAACAATTCATAAAGTATATCTAATTATATCTTTCGGTATATGGCTATACTTATTTCAACAAATTCTTACAGTTATGTAAGCACTAAGGTAACACTCACGATTGAAACGCGAAAGTATGATTTATTTCTATAGACGAATTTTGAGTGTCGCGAAACATGCATACAACGCCTATAGTTGCACTGCTTTTGATTTTACCTTGTAATGGTATGCGAGTATACAAGTGTGTGAGTGTTTCCACGCACATTATGTGCCATTTTTATGTATCATCAATCTAAAAATATTTTTCATTGTCATTTTAACTTTGCATGATCATTCATTCTCACATCACCTATTCATTTGATCATTCACCTTGCACTTTTCTGTTGTCAAATGAACAAAGACCTCATCGACTGCTATATCCAAGGTTTATTTAATAATAACAGCGAAAATAGAATAACCTCATTATTCATATTCTAGACGTTTGCTTGTTCAAACTAAATCAAACATGACGTCACGGATGTATGGATGACGTCATAGGTTTAATGACTGGTGGTAACGTTGGAGGCATGTAACTAAACACAGTTCTTATATGGCATGGGCATGCATATCATTTTCAATTTATTTTCGAAGCAATTAGCACGTATTCTCCTTGACCTTCACTCACCTCCATATTTCACCTTCACCTCCAAACTGAACTTGTTGTTTGTTCACGAATGTAACATGAATGCGTCGGTTTTACGATACCAAAATGACGTTCGTGCAGTACGATTTCCGTCAATTAGTCCCGTCTAAATCTGACGTCACAGTCACCGGAAGGTGAGACTAGTGTTACTTTACACACGTCATTTTAGTATATCAGACCCCCCGTATAGTATTGTTCAATTGGAATATAAATACCTTAAGAACATATTTAAGAAGGTGAATATCTCATGATTATATGTGATACAACAAAACTATATAAATGATATGAACAACAAATTCACCAATAAAGATAATCTGTAAAACAAAATCCGAAATCTCTTCTTATATCATGCCTTACATTTCCCTCTTTAAGTCATTAATATGGTTTTATCCAAGTAATAGAGACTAGCTAGGTTATTATGAATGTTGTTACCTTTTGTATGCATAAACAGAGATATGTATGCTAGATTCTAGGTAAAACAAAAATATTCTACACGTAAGCTATGTCACCAATATATATAACAGGTAAATATAAATATCATTCATTCAGTATTCCGTCTTTGCATATTAAGTTATCTCCCTTGCGGGAAAGCATCAATTGTGACGTCATTATTTTGTGAGTAAAATTTGTTTCGTTTTCTCCCTAAAAATGACGTTACGATCACTATCGCATTACGTCATAATTAATAATTCCTCATAATGGCAGATGATTCTTTAATATGAAAAGACAATTTCTGATTTTTACTGGTTTCAAAAAACATCCCGAACCTTATTGTTGATTCCCCCAGATAGATTTGGTGTTCGGATTGTGGTTTGCTGTTTATTAACCCGTTGGTGTGGTGTTTAACTATTTTTAACTTTAAAAAAAAATCCACTTTAAATATGGCTTGGTTTTTGTGATAAGGACACTTTGTTGAATTTCTGTCAGGGAATAGTAGGTTTGGTTTAGAAACAGTATTACATTTTATCTGTTAATCACATAGAGACGATATATTCTTTGAAGTTGACTTAAAATACATGTATTATGAATATAGTTATCATCTTACTTATTCATTGCAAACTTTCATATTATTTAAATGTCATTGTATTATGTTTTATATGTTCATGTTATGCGACTTTTCCGCATACCAATAATGAACTGTGAATGTTGAGTTCTTAAATTATTCCTCGCGGCTAATTTTATGTTCCAATGCCCTTCTTCGTTCAAGCTATATTCATATTTTGAATAAGCTTCCTTATTCAATGCTTAGTCTGTTGCCTTTAATCATGCCAGATTTTATCGGTCCTACATGCCAGTTATTAAAGCACATGCCTATTGTTATCATGGTACTTGGCTGCTTGATCACTTACTTTGTCCACAATTCGTGTTGTCTTTGGCCAGTATCATTCAGTCGATTAAAAACAGCTATCTAATAATAATATGTTGTCTAATAGAAGATTTGATGCTTCTGCTGGGCAGGCAGGTTAATAGTAGATAATTTGAAACTAATAAATGTTTTGCATTGCGGAAAAAGCGAAATAATGCTATAGTTTTAAACCGGCCTGATTCATGTTGCTTATCACTAGACTTCCATTATAGGTTTCGACCAGTTTTCTCGTTCAGACACCAAAGGGAAGACTAAGCAAACGGTGAAAGATTACACTGGTATCGGTTTTTTTAAACTTAGAAATTATAGAAACTTCTAATGTTGATTAGGCACAAAAATTTTCATTTTTGGTGAATATGCACACAGTGTAGTGTGTAAGTTGTTTTAATGATTTTTTTTCGACCATCATTTAGGCACAAAAACCCTCGTTGACTATTTACATAGTGTAGTGTGTAAAAAGATATTTTTTTATGATATGTTTTTACCTTAGAATTTGCTCTTGGGTTCACTTGGTGACTATTTGCATAGTGTAGTGTGTAATCTTGTTGGAGATTTTGCTCTTGGATTTAGATTTAGTAATCACCTACAGGTAGATAAAGTGTGATTGTATTGTAGCAGATGTCGACAGGTAAATATAATGTACACCATCAGTACCCGATCTGCATGATACTACGATCCTCTTGTGATAGGTAGATAGAAAAGTGGCACCTTTTTCACTTCAAGATTCGATTTTTTCACGTTTTTTTTTTTCTCAATTTCATTCAACATTTCATTTCTACATTCAATAAGACATTCTCATTTTATCTCTGTATTACAGTGGTAAGGGTGATAGGATGACAATTTGACGGATACGACTTAAGATTTAATTTAATTTTATTTCAATTTAAGAGACAAAATATTACGTAAATTATGAATCTTCATTATGAATTTTATGTAAATTAATTTCATAGTTTTAATTGAATTTTAAAGCAAGTACAAATTTTTGTGTTTATGTTTTTCATTATGTAGAATCCGAACATGATAGTATTCTAGTTTGTAAATAATTGAACTTATATAGTACCAAAGATGACTAATTAATAATTAATTGAATTTGTAATAATGAAGTGCAATTCTTGATACTCAAGTACTTTCGACGCTCAAATCTTCTATACTTAAACTTATTTTCTCATAAGTTTTAATTTATATTTCAGATACAGCAAGATCCTTGAAATGGACGAATAAACCGAACACGTGACACTCGCCATAGTTCTCAGGAATCTGCCAAGATCAGCCCGAAGATCTGCCCGAAACAGTATTGATACGTGTCCGTTCATTTCCAGTATTGACATTGTTATACTTTCATTGCGTTATGCAGTCGTCTTGTTTTATTATCTTTTGAGCAGGTACTGATTGTTACGTCATTTGTTTGTGAGAATAACGTCATCGATTTATGAGAAATAGTGTCGTTTTCCCACGAGAACTAATTCACGTGGCAGACAGTTCACGCTTTCAGAAAAAACTCAGTTAAAATCTTTCAGTTTTAGATGTATTAAGTTTAAGTAAGCCGGTTTCATAAGTATACCATTCCACTATTGTATTGTTGTAGTATGTAATTTTCTATGTAGGAATTTAATTATCCGACCACCTGCTTGTGAACTTGGTTATCGAAAGGATATTGTCAGTGCTCATGCCTAAAGTTCTCTTACACTGAACAATTATTAAATCACAAACATGTACATTGAAACAGGATTGATATTAGTTATATACTACAGCATACGATTTTCATTTTTGTTTAATATACGTTATTTTATACGCACATGGCTAGTGTGATAAAAATTCTGTGATTATCAAATTTATCTCTACTAAGTAATTAATGATACCGTATCATATTCATACCACATTTATCTATGTTTACTATTTGTTATTTATCGTTAAGAATGTGATTGTTTAGAATTAAGATATGTTGTGCCTGTGAGTTTCACTAACATATGTCAGTCCAAGCACCTTCTGTGATACATTGTATTTAGTTTTTGGTATATCAAATTTAGGTTTTTATAATCTTTAGTTTTATTTTAATGAATGTGCTAATTCCGTCCAATATTTCAAAATTATGTTAAAATCTCAATTAATGATTTATAATCAAAATGTACTTATAAATATTTTTACTTAAACGTGCCTTCGTTATTATTCACCTTTGTATCCGTTGTGTGATGTCTTGATAACTAATTATGTTAATGAGAATTGGATTTAATTTCCGAATTTCAGTTCTTTTGTAATGGTAATTATTTTGATGTTTGGAAGTGTGGTGCTGCGTTTGGTGCCATTTCGTAATATTCCTGTGTTATTTACCGATAGTTCCAAGGTACTGATAAATATCGTTTGAAATGAGCAAAATGAGTTTAAATTTAATATCGTTGATTTTAAAGGTGAGAAATTTACATACATAAATGTCTTTGACACTTATTTCTATTTCCATGTATGATATTGTTATATCAAGGAGTCAATTCGAGAAAGAAATAGTTTAATCTAAACTCACAACTAACATCTAGAAAAGAAATATTTTAAATTTAAAATGAAAATATATTAAATATTTACACCTTCAAATGATTTTCAAGATATTTGATGCATATATCTCATAGCGTTAAAGTAGAAATTACCTACAAATTATGAAAATGATCATGTATCCATCTTGATTTTACTATAGTGTCAGCCTTGGTTTTACGATAGTCAGCTCATTTTCTTTTACAACATTTTTATTAAACCTCACCTTCATTTTACATCACCTTAAACGAATTTTACATCCATTCCATGATATATTAAATTTTACATGTAAATATAACTATATTTGTAAAAGTGTTTGCTCAGCAATAGCATATTTATGAAAATAAATAATATATCTTAATGCCTGTTTTGTTATTTATATTCCGTCATCGTCTTCACGTATCGGCAGGTGTTGTACCAATAACACTCAGCGTTTAGGAACAACCTCTCCTTTGAGCAATGCGATGCGTGTGTGAATGTCATTGTTTTGGAAGGCTGCGGTTCGAAGTAAATTCTTAATCAGTGCCAACCACCAGGAGAAACTTATTCTGTATACTGCATGATGCAACCAACGAGTATTTCAGCTATTATCAACGTCGTTTTATTCTTGTAGATTAAATTAAAACTAAAGTTTAAAAAATGAAAACATTGGATTATAATTTCTTTTTAAACCTGCTTGAATAGAATCTTATTCTTACTATCCAGTATTACTTTGTTTCAGTTAGTTGTTTAGTTTGATCGCCTACATTTTTCTATATTAACAGGTTTGCCCGTTGTATAAATAAACAATGGCGGATATCTGTTGGAGATTCCTGGAGTAAGCAAGGGATGGGCTTTTTAATGTGTAAGTTTCCGCAGGTTTGGGTTTTCAATGTGTGGGTTGTATACATTTATGAAGAGACAGCTCTACACGGCAGGTGAATAGTTATTATTTATTTCTATTTGAAAATTACTGAAATTAACACTCGCTCCATTTATACATCAATTAGACCATCCTCAACACTCCAGGAGTTACTATCACTGTCGTAATATCCACCCCCGGAATTTATCATCGCAAAAATGTTCAATCTCTCCTCTGTTTTTATTATTTGGTTACCTGGTGGAGTCAATCGCAACATCTCAGAGACATTTCCGGCGATATTCGGAAATATATTTCCGAAATCCGAAGATTGTCGGTAATTTATCCGAGATATTGCGATTGCTAGTGGAGTATCATCAGGTCCCGACACCAAAAACTATTCTCAAATTTCTTGTCCAAGAGAAAGTGTTATGGTGCCGGGCTCAGGGGTTCGATTCAGTTCTTCTGCTACAACAAGACGAAACAATAATCGAAATCTTTCATAACACACGCTCCAACTTCACACCTGCCTAGTGTATACAATGGATGTGTGTCATTACAAAATCCGAGTGTTCGATAAGACGTTGACTCAATGACGTATACGTGGATCTACGTCCTTCATTGAGTCAAACAAAATGGAATCGCCCCCTTCATGAGATAAAAATAAAAGATTAATCACGGGTCTGAAACCAACACAAAGACCAGGTTTGGGATAGTAGATCCAGTTTATTATTGTTATGTAATGATTACCGCAATTACATCATAAATGATATTACATAATACATTAAAATTATTCTTCTGAATCTCCGCATGTAAAACTGGATCTATAGACTATAAACTACGTACCGGTACAAGAATATATAACAATTAAGTAAGAAATAATTAACATTAAAACATTGGGAATGGGTAGCCAAGGGTGGGCCAAAAATTTTTTACGCTACAGCTAGCACGCCATTATGAATAAACGCCTTATCGCCACGCCTCGCTGCTATAGAGTGATCCTGTTGTCTAAGATGGACCCTGAGTCCTAAACTCCATTTACTACAACAGGATTTGATTGGTCAGTGTAGTGAATGACCACAACATTGATAGGCTCTTTACCACTGTCACTCAAGTGCCATACCCCCCTCCATCACCTGGGGGCAGGGGTGTCAATGTGGTAATAACCATCACCTCTAAGTGCAAAGGCACCTGATACCTAGGGCGCCAGGGGATAGAAGGTGGTTGGTACATTCACTACACTGATAGCTTATGTTACAAAATATACTTGGCTCCCATCCCCTATCTTAATAACATATTAAAAACATTAATACTTCCATTAATCACGGGTCTGAAACCAACACAAAGACCAGGTTTGGGATAGTAGATCCAGTTTATTAATGTTATGTAATGATTACCGCAATTACATCATAAATGATATTACATAATACATTAAAATTATTCTTCTGAATCTCCATACCCCCAAACCTGGTAGATGTAGGAAGTAAGTACTTGTATGAAGAGCATTATATTCACAAAGACTGCATTATAGACAAAACGGCATTTAAATCGTTTTTTAATCTAACGTCCATCATGTGCACTCGAGCTCTTTGTCCATCATGTGCACCCCTGGCAGAAAATTCCATAATAAACCATGTCTCTGCCATATCCAACAGGTAACCATTAATCCATTGAACACTGTACTGTAAAGTCACATGACTAGTATAGGTATAAGGTCACTCTCACATAGGAATTCCACTTGCAAAGTTAATAGTCAGGAAAAGTAACAGGGCTTGATAAATGGCAAGATCCCTACACAATTATATATATATATATATATATATAATATATATATATTAACAAGAAAACTATGCATAATGTGTTACACTAGCCAATTTCTGAGAAAAAACTGAAGCCAATTGTTGACGATATGTCACAGATGGCTGCAAATAACGCCGAAAACAGTCACTACGCCAGTCACCTTGTGCTTGGATGACTGCAGGTGGCATCCCATATTCCATTGCTAACGTTGCCCCACCCCGACGAAAGCTGTGTCCAGCATACTTGTTACAATCATACCCTGCGGCGGTAAGCACATGCTTTAAGCGAGTAAGAAAGCGTGAGTATGTAATTGCTTTGACATGTTTACCTCTATGATATGTAAACATTGGTGTTTCTGCATGGATGGATGGGCAGAGACGTGTGACAAGGAGTAGGGCTTGACTTGGACATAACGGAGAATTAGGTATGCGTGGCAACGGGATACACAACACTCTCTCTTGGTATTGAATAGTTTTTGACCATGTTACAGTCACTCTTGCACCCTCTGGAGAAAAAGTAATGTGATGTCTACTAAGATGCTTAGAGGAGTCATAGCTATTGATTGAATCAACAAGTAAATTGGACTTACGAAAGAAAGAGAAAAAAGCTGTCAAGCATACAGCCCAAAATGTAATGTCAAAATGCTGAGTGAGGTCTAGTTGATGAAAAATACTAAAAAGCATCTGTACTGTAATAGGTAATTTTGCTTTGGTGCTATCACCTAGGACACGCCTTGCCCCGCGCAGTATACTCTTGAGATAATAAGAATCTACAGGTTATTATAGTCTGCTTCAAGGTGAACAAGACGAACAATCGCCAAATAATTGCGAAGAGAAGAAAAGGCACATGTGTTGGATAAATATGCAACATATCGCGCCAAATTTTTTGTACTTATTGGGACACAAGGAATCTGAAGAGAAGCGCAGAGCCGCAAATATGCAGATAAGTATGTTCGATATGTACGTTTTGTAGATTCTGCCAAGCTGTTACCCCGAAACTCTAGCACACGATGGTCCAGGCACTGCTCCATTGCTGTAGAGCGACCTGGAGAAGAAATAAGAAAGGACCGCTGACGAGAGGTGGCCAACATACCATGATGCATGAACAAGATATGAGACATTATATGCCCATGCCTCAAAAAGGTTATTCCCCTCAGTCAGACGGGAAATTGTGTCAGCTCTAACATTATACTCTCCTGGTATATGACGACAACTGAGCCTAAAGTTATATTTTACAGATAACCAGAAAAGTTTACGAATACATTCCATGATAAAAGGGTTTCGCGATGAACCTTTATTTACGCACGCCACTGTAACAGAGTTATCAGAATACGCAAAAACACGCTGATTACACCAAAGATGTCCCCATCGCTGTGCTCCAATTAACACAGACAGAATTTCTTTTTGGTTTATATGCAAAGAACTGACATGAGGTAGGTCAATATCCCAGTTACAATAAAACCAGTCATCCCCCCAGTGACCTCCGCCACCATCATTGCACGCATCTGTATAAATGACCGCGGGAGGGGAATCGTCATCTAACAGCATAGCTACGCCATTAAAGGCACTCAAGCCTACACGCCACCAAACGCCACCAATTAACATCATATAAAATGTCGCCTCGCATATACATTTTGTGATCGCCATTTCGAAGGGTGCAAAAAGCATCAATGATTCTGCGGAGGAATACTCGCCCGCCGATCACCGCAGTTGCTGCCCAACTAAGTTTGCCCGCCAATGATTGTAACTGTCGTTTAGACACACGCTTTCGCCTTGCAAATTTGTCCAACTCTGCCCTTAAAGCAACTAATTTCTCTTGGGGAAGACGCATTTCCATATGTACTGAATCAAGTTCCACACCCAAAAATGTAAGCGTTTGGGAAGGACCAGCCATTTTTGACCAGCTAATTTGAAATCCAAGCTTACGCAAAAGATTCACAAGAAAATTCATAGCCTCTTGACAACGTTCATGCGTCTTCTCACACAGAAAGAAATCATCTATATATGCCACAATGGAAAACCCACGCCGCTCTGCCATACGCCTAACTGCCTGGGTTAAGCGATTAAATATGCCTGGTCCTAATCTGGACCCAAAAGGAATTTTTGAATCATACAAGTATTGAATACTGCCATCAAGTTTCCATTTTAATCCTGTCACTGATTGACTATGCTGACTGATATTTACTGATCGGTAAGCTGCTTTTAAATCAATTTTTGCCATAAAACACTCTTGTGTCATCAGAGCCTTAGCACTATCTAAAGTTTGAAATGACTGTTTATCAAAACCTGATACATAATCATTTACAGCTTGTCCTAATGGTCTGCTACAATCATGAATAAGACGTACACCACCATCAGATTTAGGTATGACGCCAATGGGACTAACAATACACGGCTTTTTATCCGTCTTAATGTAATTTCCATTGTCAATTTCATTTTGAATTTGCTTTGTGGCTTCAGCATATAGCGGACCATTTGGATGAGCAGATTTATGATTATGCATTTCAACTGGTAAAGGAACAGAATCAGGATCTATGATGTCAAAGCCATCACGAATACCTTTAAGGAGGTACTCCCTGTCAATATCATCAATCAATTCTTCGTCCCAGGCAGGAAGGCATAGGGCTTTTGTTGTGACTGTTTTCGGAACTACAAGTTTTTTGCCTTAGTGTGGGTCAAAGCTGTGTGCTTCTGCCCACACCCAGGTACACCACACACATGGCTAAACTTACAGTTCACTAAAGGACAACCTGCTTGAGCATTATATCTCTTACAAATTTCTGTACCATCTATATCATGAGTGACATACTTAACAGGATTGCCACCTCCTTTATGTGTCCCCCGCTGATAAGCACCAAAATCATGGTGTCGACCACCCGATTTTAAACCTTGGTTACCAGACTGACGTGGCTGTCTCTGCTTTAGATGCACTACCATCAGATGTGGAACATCTGTTCCCCAACGGAAAGAGTACTGATGCTGGAGTTTTCTGTACTCCCGATCATACAGGAAAACAGACACTTGCTCGTGACTTAAAAACAAATTGTGTATACGGGTTGTATACGATAAGTAATCAAGCATCTCAGTGTGCATGAGGATTTTATCCTCTAACAGTTTATTTAAAATTGCCATATTAGCTATTGCCCACTGTGCTTGGTTGATATTTTCTAATTTTGGACGAGCTGGTCCTGTGTTAAAAACTAGTTTTCCCCCCTCGCCCTCAGAGACAATCACATCAGTTGGAGTGCCATTATGTCCAACAAATTCACATATATCAAGAAAGTGATTATTAGACCTTGGTTTTAGAGCCTTAAAATAAATTTGGGGATCTTGCCAAGAGAAAATGTCTGCATTAAAAGCCCTGTTACCTGGTAACCGCGAGTCTGCTGCTGGTAAGTCCCTGGAACTGCCAGACTGTACTTCATGAAGAATTCCTAGAACCTCTTGTATGTATGAGTCTGCATGTACAGGCGAATCATCATCTTTTCCAGCACAGGGTTTTCCATCCGTGGATTTTTTGCTGGAAAAGTCTGTTCCACTGATTTTATGATAAGACGTACTTGCCCAATAGGCAGACCTACATCCTGCAAGTCTTTTTCTTGTAAATTAGCAAGGGCCTCCAAACTTGTATATCCCAATTCCAGTAAAATTTTCACAGTTGAGACTGATAGCTTTTTATGAGCCGCCCAAATGCGTACTCTTTTTGAATCATCAATGTCAACCTGGGATGAACTGTCATCTGAGTCTACTTCACTCATTATGGAGTTATTGGTTTAATTTTTAGAGAATCTAACCCAAAAAAATTTTACGCTACAGCTAGCACGCCATTATGAATAAACGCCTTATCGCCGCGCCTCGCTGCTATAGAGTGATCCTGTTGTCTAAGATGGACCCTGAGTCCTAAACTCCATTTACTACAACAGGATTTGATTGGTCAATGTAGTGAATGACCACAACATTGATAGGCTCTTTACCACTGTCACTCAAGTGCCATACCCCCTCCATCACCTGGGGGCAGGGGTGTCAATGTGGTAATAACCATCACCTCTAAGTGCAAAGGCACATGATTCAATCTCCCTTCCCCGGCATCCCCTAGGGAGCCAGGGGATAGAAGGTGGGTGGTACATTCACTACACTGATAGCTTATGTTACAAAATATACTTGGCTCCCATCCCCTATCTTAATAACGTATTAAAAACATTAATACTTCCCACATTGTTCATAATCATTGGGGTCATTGTTCATACCTCTGGGAACCAGGCTGAATGACAACATGGTTTTACACAAAGTCGAAATATTGAAGATATACCAAGATTTTTACGCAAGTCGAAATATCAAGAATATACCAAGATTTTTACGAAAGTCGAAATATCAAGAATATACCAAGATTTTTATGAAAGTCAAAATATCGGGGATCATACATAAAACTAGCTGTTGACATCTGTCAACGTTTGAATAACAATACAGGTATATAACGGTACTGTCACCCCAGTGAGGCGGACAATTACAGATGTCATAATTTTGCAGGGGCATAGGAAGCGGAGAACACTTAGTATGGTTGTGTAGGATGATTTTGCTCTGAAATTATCGCTCTATCGATTTTATGAAGACGTGCTAGAAAATGATTTGTTAGCCCCTAAAGCTTGGGGGAGGGGGGGGTTTAGAAATTTTTAAGCCAGGGAGTTTTTCATCCTTTACGCATATAGGAGGCTTGGGCTACGCCCTCGCTTTTATAAATCTTACTTACTGACCCCCTATGCCTTTATATGGGGTCATTAACTGACTATATAACTAATACTGTAGAGTATGATTTTTACCAATTTTTGATCTAGACCTTTAAAACGTCATCCAAAAATGGTTTTAACGGGCACTCTGGTAGGTCTAAATTATGTAAACTGTAACTAATCCTCAGATCCCTGTAGAATGGATAAGTGTATGTGGGTTAAACATATAGCAATGCTCAT
Organism: Argopecten irradians; assembly: GCF_041381155.1. Taxonomy (NCBI): domain Eukaryota; kingdom Metazoa; phylum Mollusca; class Bivalvia; order Pectinida; family Pectinidae; genus Argopecten; species Argopecten irradians. The sequence goes on from NC_091143.1 coordinate 42,594,048, forward strand.
CGAAGATGCTCAATCATGGAATATGAATGTCCAAAGAAAATGATGTGGGAAAAATAAGAAAATACTGTTAGATTTTACCCCGCAAGTCTTCTGCGAATCCAATATTAAAATATATACATGTAGATAATGTGCTAACAATACATCAGTACATGTCGGTAAAACAAAGTAGAATAGTAACGTAGTGCGGTTCAATCAACCATGAATCATCCATGCCAGTGGAGTATGAGGCTAGAGCGATGCACAGTTAAATAGAAAGACATCTCTGAATAGCATGCTTTCACGTGTTCCGTGCGAACAGCTGTAGGATTCTTACAAGATCGAAAGAAGAAACATGGCTGTTCTCACTTATTGACAAAAGGTGCCAGCTAGCACAATTTAAAAGAATAAATTACATTCTTTAAAGTAGCATATTCAGGGTAAATATTTGCCTTTTCGAAATTTATGTAGAAATACTATGAAAAATAATCAAAGGCCATATTGTAATATATGTTATTGTGAACGCGGCTGTATATCGTTTCAGTAGCGACGCTATCTGTATAGTTGTTTAGAATGATTTTGAAAGGAAAATTATTGCTCTTTCTAGAAAACTGTTTTTGTGAAAAAATTTTTGCCGCTAAAACTACTTGGGGTAGAATTTTTGTCTCGGCGAGCTTAATATGAATTTTACTGATTTTTGATCTCGATGACTAAAACGTCTAGAAATGGTCGATGGAGGCACTCTGGTGGGTCCAAATTGATATAAACTCAACGCTTGCTCCATATTAAATCGTCAATGATTGACTGACATACGGATTCACACCGAGTTTGTTCCGAATATATTCCGAGTGTGTAGACGACCGATTCGTGCCCATCGAACTAGGAATAGTAAGAGAGAACCGTCTGATAGCTGATCAATTCACGGGAAACAGGTGGGTATATATGTAGGCCTAATATAATGTCATGAAATTTATAAGAATTATCGATTATGATATAAAAATAGGCACAGGAAAAGTGCTGATATGTCAAGACCTGTTAAATATTGTTGATATTCCCGAAACAATATGAATATATAAACAATGGCTGAACATGATCTTGCGCACCTAGGCTAAGAGTTTCATTGTCGATATGATGAATAGGAAATGGGGTTCTACGCCACCCCGTCCCTCCCTCTATATATATATAGTAAATCCCTCCCTGGCGGGATGGATTGGTAAGGGACCAGTGAGGGATGAGGGACTGACCTGTTGACCTTTCATAGGAATTTCCTGAGGGAGGATGACCTTTATTGAGATCATCTTATTTACATATGTGGAGGGACCGGTGCTATTTTTATGTGCATTGCGTCAGCCGTACTGTAATCCTCCAAACAAGTCGAGACCTGTCCGCTTTCATCATGGTTATTTTTAGTCACTGTTGGTTTTTCCGTTGCCTTTATGTAAGTAATAAGAAGTAACATTTACCTATCAGTAGAAAAGTATCGCTCCAGGTGTACAGACGTGTGTATATACACGGTGGATAAAATACAGGTGAAACATACAGATTGGGACAAACAGTGAAAAAGTGAAAACCTGTCGAGCGGAACTTTACCTGTAGAGTGTCATTATCTCGCTAACTGTCAATGTGTATACATCTATATCTACACAGGTGAACTGTAAGATGGACAGGGGTCGTATGTACACAATACAGAATGTAGATGAGTGGGCTACTTGCAATGGATTATCTACGGATACAGAATTAAGTCTCCGACGTCTCGCCCTCCTTACTGACAATAGGACTGCTCCTTCCAGTACCAATAAATCCGATGAAAACAAATGCAATATCTGTGATAAATGTTTTAAACAAAAATCCCATTTGCTCAGACATAAAAGGACATTTCATGGCGATTCTATTAAATATACATGTTCGCATTGCCGTGTGAGTTTTAACAGGAAAGATAACTTTGAAAGATATGTAAAAAACCACAAGAAAATATACCTGTGATTCAGTATATAAAGGGAAAAAGGAAAGCAGGTTCAACGTCTGAAGCTAGTGCTGCACGAAATGAGGATGGCGATATTCCAGTTTTAAAAGAAAGGAAAATAGTCAATGAAGTAATTGTATCGGAGACTAACACAAAGAATAAATGTAACTGGTGTATGGAGCATAAAGATCTGCTCCCAGGGAAAAAATTTCTGTCAACAGTGTGGTGAACAAGGGAGAGAATGTAAATGGTGTCATCGACCTCTCCCAGAACGTTTCTATGGTGACAGAACTGATGTATGTGAAAGGTGTGTGAAGCGACGTGATTCATGGAAAACTCGCAATCAGCAGGGTGCTGGTATCTCTGCACTGGATGGTACGGCACAAACAGAGACATTAGAACCAAACCCGGGAAACCTATGGGATGTGTTGCAGTTTTTTAGAGACAATCAAATAATAATCAAAGACATATTAGAAGAAAGGCTGCAAAATGTCAAAGGTATGAAATGGTTCATCACGCTTTTTAAATATAAAATTTGTAAAGTATGACCAAAACAATGAAGCCATTCATGCTTCACGTCCGTTAATCAAACATTTACAAATGTATCCCAATTAAAAGTACAACTCGCTGAGGCTTTCCAAAACCTACATAATGCATATCAAAATTTCGAGCGGGATGGGAGTGGGTGGACAATAGACAAAATTTTGAAATTAGAAGTTAATACCGTAGAGTAAACGCCACTTGAGGGTAGTAGTTATATCCCCCTGCCATCAAATATTCAAAAGAAAAAGGCCGTTCTTAACATACAAAACACAGACCTGTTTCCTCTAGTCAGTCTTAGCTTCCATTCATCATTTTCCCTTTGAAAACCACCCAAACCGCGTGTCAAATTATACCCAATACGAATCGGAGTTAAATATAGATGGTATTGAATTTCCACTTCCTTTGTCTCAAGTCTCGAAGTTTGAAACACAAAATGACATCTCCATCAATGTTTTTGGTTTAGAAGGGGGTGAAATATATCCATTATACGTGACTGATCTTCGAAGCACTAAACATGTGAATCTCCTATTGTTTTCAAAAGGGGAAAGCAGACATTACTGTCTCATTAGAAATCTCAGCCGTTTGCTCGGGGACCGAACCGCACATAAATGTAAAACTTTTTATTGTGACTATTGTCTCCATGGCTACACGACACAGCAGCTTTTAGTTGATCATGTTCCGTACTGCTCCCAACACGGCCCACAAAAGCTGAGTTTTTCTACAAAGGAAGAACAACAGTGGGTCAAATTTAATCAAATTCATAAACAGCTTAAGGTCCCTTTCGTGATTTATGCCGACTTTGAAAGTTTTGTTCGCCCCGTTAGCACATGTGAGCCTGACCCGAACACATCGTCTACGACACGATACCAAAAACACGAACCTTCAGGCTTTTCTTACATGGTGAAATGTTCCTCAGACGAACTATCTAAACCCGCACAGGTCTATCGAGGTCCTGATGTAGTCGATAACTTTTTCAAACAATTAATCCAGGAAGAAGAAACTATTTGTGATGTTTTGCAGAATGTAAAACCAATGAGCTTGACACAGTACGAAGAGTCATCCTTTCAACATGCAACTACATGTCACATTTGTCAAAAGGAATTAGGAGATGACAGAGTTCGAGATCACGATCATCTAAACGGATCATTTAGAGGCGCAAGCCACAGTAACTGTAACTTCCAGTTTCAGTTTCGACAAGGCAAAAGATCACAGGGATCAAAGTTTTACATTCCTGTGATATTTTATAACTTACGAGGTTATAACATGCATCTGTTGATGGAATCGGCGGGAAAATTTAAATCCAAACCCCTGTCTTGTATTCCCAACAATATGGAGAAGTATATGTCATTCTCTTTGGGAATCTGAGATTCATATATTCCTTACAATTTCTGACTGTTTCTCTTGATACACTGGTATCAAATCTTGCAGTAGACGGAATGGGTAAATTTTCAAACTTGTCAAAACACTTTCCCGATGAACAACATCTTGAACTTCTTCTCAGGAAAGGGGTGTATCCATACGATTACGCGACATCACCCGAAAAGTTTGATGAAAAAAACTTGCCCGGGAAACACAAGTTTTACAATAAACTAGCAGAAAGGGGTTTGTCAGACACAGACTACAAACACGCACAATCAGTATGGCAAACATTTGACATGACATGTTTTGGTGAGTATCATGACCTATACCTAAAGACGGACGTATTGCTGCTGGCAGACGTGTTTGAAAACTTCCGCGCCATTAGTCATAACTATTATCACCTGAACCCAGCACACTACTACACGGCTCCTGGATTTTCCTGGGAAGCCATGTTAAAAATGACCGGGGTAGAACTTCAGCTTTTGGATGATATTGACATGGTCTTAATGGTTGAAAAGGGTGTTTGTGGTGGTGTATCAATGATTTCAAAGAAATTTGCCCAGGCAAATAACCCCAAAGCACCGGGCTATGACCCTTCAAAACCAAACACTTACGTACCTAGACACGAACAATTTGTATGGTACAAGCATGTCTGAGGTATTACCAGAGAAAGACTTTTTGTGGTTAACACCTGAACAAATTGACCAATTGGACATTTGTAACATTGACGACAACTCAGAAACGGGATACATTTTGGAAGTTGACCTTCAATACCCGACATCCTTACACGATGAACATAATTGTTACCCATTAGCCCCCGAGAACACATGTGTAACAAAAGACATGCTCTCTCCAGATTCTCAAAACCTTAGGAAGAAATTAAACATTAAGGGAAAACCGTCCAGAAAATTAGTTCCAAATCTCTGTTCCAAGCAGCAGTATGTCCTCCATTACAGGAACTTGAAATATTACCTTTCAAAAGGTATGATTCTCACGAAAATTCACCGAGTCATTGAATTCACTCAATCGGCATGGCTGAAGCCTTACATTGATTTTAATACTGCTAAAAGACTGGTCGCTAGAAACAATTTCGAAAAAGACTTTTTCAAACTCATGAATAACTCCGTTTTCGGCAAAACAATAGAAAACATGAGAAAGAGAGTCAGTGTAGAGTTGGTAAATACACCAAAACGGCGGCGAAAGGTCTGTGCCAAGCCAAGTTTTCAGTCTTTCAAAATCTTTAACGAAGATTTCGTAGCCGTCAACATGAAGAAAACAAATATCGTTTTTAATCGACCTATTTATGCTGGATTCTGTATTCTAGAAGTCACAAAGATTTTTGTGTATCATTTTCATTATGACTTCATCAAACAAATGTATGGATCTAAAGCCGAGTTGGTCTTTACTGACACTGACTCACTGGCATATTGCATAGAAACACCTGACTGGTACAAAGACATGCATGACAACGCCAACTTGTTTGACAGAAGTAATTTTTCGAAAGATAGTCCTTTATACAGCATGAAGAATTGCAAAGTCCACGGTAAAATGAAGGACGAATGTAAAGGTCAAATCATGGATCAGTTTGTTGGATTAAAACCACAAATGTACAGCCTGACATGTGGGGGTATAGAAAAACGTACGGCCAAGGGAGTGAAGAAAAGCGTCATTGAAAAACATTTGAGACATCAAGCTTACTTACTTTGTCTGTCTAACCAAAGTAGTTGTAAACATAAAACATGTGAACCTTATACGTAGTTTTGACCATCAACTTTACAGTATTACTGTTAACAAAACCAGTTTGTCTCCTTACGATGGCAAACGTTATTTCACAGGCATTGACAGCTTGGCTTATGGTCATTTTAAAATTCCACAATGATGAACCATTTCATGCTTTCAGTTTTATTAAACATGTATCTAATAGTCATCAATTTTTGAGTCAAAGTTCCACCATATATGATACTGTCATTCCAGTTACCTACTAATGCAGAGGAATTTTGTATAGAGTAAGTCTTAAGTTTTATCACTGCTTGTAAGTAAAATAAACTATTGTAAAGTCTAAGCTTAAAACAGCTACTCTTTTTATTGTTTGTAAATATAATAAACGTTTGTATATGTTACGCCTAAAGTATCTTAGCTTGTACATACAATGAAATGTTGGCTCTTATTGTTCATTCATTTTGTACTATTTGTGTTTTGCTTGTCTATTGTAATAAAATCTTTAAAATTGTCGATGGTATCCTCCTCTATTGATAAAATAACAAAAAAACATTAGACATATTTACACATTTTATTTACAGAAACAATAGAAAATTTACACACATCCCTGATGTTTTGTACAAAAATACACCGAGAACGTCCACGAGGAATATCTAATCATCAGTTTCGCTATCATCGTCTTCAGTTTCATCCTCATCCTCCTCATCTGATCCCTCTGATTCCTCGTCATCAGTGTTGTTTGTAAAGTAGTCTTCCATTCGATGATGGAACCGTCTGAGAGTCACTCGAATGGCCTTTTCTCTGTCCATACCATCGTCTATGTAGTTTTCGAGGGATTCCATCACCTCTGTGTGTAATCTCCCATGCTTTAACTGCAACAGGTTGTATAGAAGTGTCTTATAGGAATCAAAGAACTCCTTAAGGTCATCGTCCTTAAATTTCATGTCAGCCTTAGCTTTAGCGTCAGAGCTCGACATTCCTTCATTTTCATATTTCTCCACTTTCTTTTGCCAACGCTCTTCGTTGTTCTCTCTAGCTAATTCTACAAAATGTGCAAATACATTATCTTCTTCATCGTGTGCCTCTGTCGTGGATTCATTATCTTCGGAGATAAGTCTGTCTATTTTAACTTTTTTGTGAGGTAACTCTTCTTCCTCAGTCATTCCTCTTTTTAATGAGTATCTATCGGGACACCAACTTTTTATGTGTTTCTGAAGGTCATGTAAGTTTTCAAACACAATACCACAATCTCCACAGCTGATTGTACTGCTATGTGGTTCCTCAAGTGAATGTTTCATCGTGTCTTCTTCAGATTCTTCCGAATACGTCTGTACGGTTGGAGTGTTCTTCTCAAAATGATTCGTTGAAACAGAAACCGGTCCTTTTATAGGCTCTTCCGTGAAAACATTACGACGTAGACGTAGAGATTCGGGAGTTGTGGGTTTCAGGTCCACCAATAAATACCCATAAGGTATACTTGTAGATTCTTTGAAGTGTCTGATTAAATGCTGTGGATTCTCCGGATACATTTGCCGTGCCAACGTCATAATTTGTTATCTCTCAACGGGGTTATTAAATATCACTAAGTAGTGACAATTCCTCCTTTGTGTAGGGTCTTTATTGTAATACAAGTTCTGATTAATGGCGATGACGGAAAGGTTTCTATGATGACTCCCCTCCGTAAACAACTCATTGACTCTTGGGTCCTTGGAGGCCGTTGACATTAAATCGTCAAGAATGATTATATTTCTCATGTTCGGATCGATGAACGAATTTTGATCTAAATCAAGAGGTATACCCCGAACAAATTCTACTGAAGGGTAGACAGTTGTTTTGATGACGTCATACAGAGGCTGCCATCTTTTGTAGAGCCATAAAATTCTCTGCGGAATTGGTGTTAAGTTGGTCAAACACTTTTGAAGTAAAGTCTTGACGAAATAGGTTTTACCACATGAAGTAGGGCCAGACACGTTAGCTGTGAAGGGATGTTTAAAAACAAAATCCCGTTGTTGTTGTTGTTGTTGTTGTTGTTGTTGTTGTTGGTGGTGGTGGTGGTGGTGGTGGTGGTGATGGTGGTGGTAGTGGTGGTGGTGGTGGTGGTGGTGGTGGTGTATGAGTGATATGTGGTGGTGGTGTATGAGTGATATGTGGTGGTGGTGTATGAGTGATATGTGGTGGTGGTGTATGAGTGATATGTGGTGGTGGTGGTGGTGGTGTATGAGTGATATGTGGTGGTGGTGGTGGTGGTGGTGGTGTATGAGTGATATGTGGTGGTGGTGGTGGTGTATGAGTGATATGTGGTGATATGTGGTGGTGGTGGTGGTGGTGTATGAGTGATATGTGGTGGTGGTGGTGTATGATATGTGGTATGTGGTGGTGGTGGTGTATGTGGTGGTGGTGGTGGTGGTGGTGGTGGTGGTGTGGTGGTGTATGAATGATATGTGGTGGTAGTGGTGGTGATGGTGGTGGTGTATGAGTGATATGTGGTGGTAGTGGTGGTGGTGGTGGTGGTGTATGAGTGATATGTGGTGGTGGTGGTGTATGAGTGATATGTGGTGATGGTGGTGGTGGTGGTGGTGTAGGAGTGCTATGTGGTGGTGGTGGTGGTGGTGGTGGTGGATACGCATGAGTGATTTGTGGATATGGTTGACTGCCTCCGTGGATGGTTTTCATGTGTCTGGAGAGAGCATCTCTGCGTGAGAAACTTCTTTTACACTCTGGGCACGATATGGACTGCATGGCTGACGAATAAAAACTGAAAACAGAGTCGTAATGATCTCTCTTTTATAGGCTTTGCACGTCGCTTTCTTTAATCCAACTATTAAATTTCTTAAGATAGCCGAGCCATTTCACGTAAACTTCCTTTATTCCATTTCTCTTACGTCGTTTCAAAATTTTCTCCACCTTAAACAGATCGTCTCTCCCTTTACTAACCTTTTGTAGCTCGATATTGTAGAATGTTCCTGTTATTGGATCTCCATCATAGTCTATGATTTTGTAGATAGGTATACCTTGGCGTAAGTATCGTGTTTTAATAGTGAACACTTCCTCTGTCCATTTTTGTTCGTAATCTCTTTGAAAAGTTCGTCTTGTGCTCGAAATACGCACCACATCACCTACTTTGAACTTGAAAGGCTTTGTAGTTGTCTTTCTGCTCACCCTTCTTGGCCTCTTAGAATCGACATAGAAGTGTTTCCACAGGAGTGCTTCGTTCGACTTTACGATATCATCAGGGTATTTCCCATCTAAAGCGCTGTGAGGTCGGTCATTGTAATTCCTGACAATATCCTGTAAAACGTCCAAGTAGTGGTGAGTCCGATTGTGAGTGAAATAGCGGTACATCAGCGTTTTCAATGTTCTGATTACTCTTTCGGCATAGTTTGCGTGTGTAGGGTTATGGGTGACGTAATGTTGTACTCCTTGTTTGTCTAGAAACTGTTTGACCCATCTATTTTTCCATTCGCTACCTGGGTCTGATCTCACCTCTTCTGGTTTTCTTCCTTGACTGAATATTGTTTTGAATCCGTCTATGATGGACTCGTGGTGTTTATTTTTCAATGGAGCCACCCATAAATGACGTGAAAACACGTCAATGGCAACAAATAAATATCGTATTCCATCGTTTTCTTTTGCAAGGTTGGACACGTCGGCAAGGTCTACGTCCCATAAGACATCAATACCTTGAGATATTACTTTCCTAGTCTTAAACTTGTATCGTAGCGGACGTTGTAAGCTATAGGCGTCGATGTCCTGAAGGAAGCGACGAATGGTATGAAGACCAACCTTGTACTTTCCTTCTTTTCTTAAATATCTGTAGCTTTTTCTGGCCCTGCATAGCTAATTGGGTTATTTAAGTCAAAGTAGATGCCTTTCACGTGATCCTTCCAACTCATGATTTAGAAATGAAAATAGAGTAACTGAAAGTATTTATATAGCATGACATAGTGCTTCTTATACCATGAAAGACCAAACAAAAAATAACCATGATGAAAGCGGACAGGTCTCGACTTGTTAGGAGGATTACAGTACGGCTGACGCAATGTACATAAAAATAGCACCGGTCCCTCCACATATGTAAATAAGATGATCTCAATAAAGGTCATCCTCCCTCAGGAAATTCCTATGAAAGGTCAAGAGGTCAGTCCCTCATCCCTCACTGGTCCCTCACCAATCCATCCCGCCAGGGAGGGATTTACTATAAATATAGAGGGAGGGACGGGGTGGCGTAGAACCCCCATTTCCTATTCATCATCGATAGATGTAATTTATGAGATATTTATTTAATAAAAATGAGGTTACATGTATATCACCAACCAAATGCAGAATTCCTTGCGTAAACCATAGGTGTTTAGCACGCTGGTAAGACCCACCGTACACTAATATATATAGAGAAAGTCTGTATTTATTAGTCTGTAACAGGAGAGGAGAAAATGTAGCGGCAAGAGCGAGCGGGATTCGAACCCGGGACCCTCCGAACACTACCGGCTGAGCTACCTGGTCACCGATGATCGACCTAGTGGTTGGTCCCGCTACACTCCTCCCTCCTTACTCGAAGTCTTCGCCCGCGACCACTGTAGGTTATTTAGTTGGGCGTCAACCAGACCGGGATTCGAACCAGGGACCCTCCGAACACTAACCGAATGCTCTACAGACTGAGCTACCCTGGTCACCGATGATCGACCCAGTTCAATCCCGCTACAATTCTATATAGTGGGGCAGATAAGTGCATATTTCGTGCACATTATGATAAAAGCATAAAACTTGGCACAAATGAAGTTTAGGCCAAAAGAAAAATTTTTGGCCTCTGGGCCATGGCGAATTATCCATATGACGTCACATTTTCCAATATGGCCGCCAAAAACACTTTAAAACTCCATTTCAGATCAATTGTAGGTCTTTTTTATGATTTTTTTTGCCCTCAATCCTTCTGAAACAATGTTTAAATGATTGAATGAATTACTGACTTTATTGTCTTTTAAAGATATTATTTATCGACATTTTCTGATGATGCCAATGGCGGCCATTTTCCAAGATGGCCGCCATCATTGATTAAAACCCCGTAATAGATTGATTTTTAGAGGATTAATTCATTTTTTAAACTTGTTCCTTCGTTAATGATACTAAAATGTTGAAAATGAATTAAGAAACATTTTGTTACTAAATAAAAAGAATTTATAGACATTTATACGCCGTCACTGGCGGCCATTTTTCAAGATGGCCGCCAAAAACACTTAAAAATCCCATTTCAGATTAATTGTAAACCCCATTTCAGATTTATTGTTACGTTTTTTCTGAAATTTTTCGCCCTTAAACCTTCTCCACAAATGTTTAAATGACTTAATGAATTTTTGACTTTATTATTTTTTAAATGTAGCATTAAGCGACATTTTCTGATGACGTCAACGGCGGCCATTTTCCAAGATGGCTGCCAACATCGATTAAAACCCCGTAATAGATTGATTTTTTTAGAGGATTTACTCATTTTAAATTTTTAAAATCAGAAACATTGCTTATTATTGATCTAAATTGAGGTTTTAAAAAAAATTGGCCGCCATCTTGGAAAATGGTCGCCAGTGACGTCATAAGGCTAATTCGCTATGGCCCTAAACTTCATTTGTGCCAAGTTTCATGCTTTAATCATAATGTGCACAATTTGGCCATATTTCTGCACTTATCTGCTCCACTAATAGTGGGTCTTTGACTTATCAACGTGCTAAACAACTATGCGTAAACTACATGTATGTTAACAGTGAAGATTCATGTCGCTGTTTTGCCGTCTGGCGCAGTGATAATCAACCGACGCGCAGTAATTAGGAAGACATTGGGAAACAAAACGACCGCGTTATGAAAATTAGCATTAGATCAAGTTGGGGTTCGAATCCAGGACCTAGCCAGATGCTGTTCCAATAAATTAAGCTACCTGGTCTTAACACTTATAATGCACAAATGATTCTCCAAGATTCTTCATGCTACCTTCAGTGCTTGTGTAACAAGAGGGTAGAAAATGTAGTGGCCAGACCGCGAACACTAGCCGAATGCTCTACTACTGAGCTACTTGGTCACCGATGATCGACCCAGTCCGATCCCGCTACACTCCTCCCTCCCTTTTCAAAGCCTTCGCCCTTGACTCTCGAAGACATACAAAACCCGTATACCACCACATTGGGTAATTTAATTGGGCGCTAAGTTTTGTATCAGGAGAGGACAAATTTAGCAGCCAAACAGGTATTTGAACTCGGGACCACTGAACACTAGACAAATGCTCTACCGCTGAGGTACCTGGTCACCGATGATTGACCCAGTTCAATCCTCACTTGAAACCGGTTTTCAGTCACAACAACAAATTTAGAGGAGCGGGAAAATGCACAATCAGACCGGGGTTTGAACCCGGAACCTCCAAATATTAGCCAGATTCTAAACAGTACCAATACAATGGGGACAACCTACGTCACCGGAAGTGATATCGGGCACACAAAAACAATGAAAAAACGCTCGCTTCAAGATGAAAATCGACTGAAATTATGGCATAAATGCAATACATCTTCTAAACCTATCGTGCGTCAAAGACAGTGTATTGTTAGATATTCTATGAAGCTACGAAATATCGTCAAACTAGCTCAGATAATGCAAACACCTCGACACAATATTTTTCGACAGCAGGTATATTGGTCACATTTTATTCAATAAAACGTTACAAGTTGTAAATAAATAAATTTTGCTGTCACAAAACCGTCCCGTTTACTAATATGTAATATATGAACGTTGAAAGAAAATATATCATTCATTATATCTTCTAGTGGAGAAACATAGACGGTGCTTAATTAGAAATTATGTATGAAAGTGATATCGGTCACACTTAGAACTTTGAGGGTAACGGTCACATCCAAACTTACGAAAACTGAATATTACAACATTTTACATGTAGTCGTTATTTACGCATTCATGCAACTCCACTGAAAAAGCCGCCATTACACTTTTATCGAATTTATCTGATCTTGGAAGACGACTTTTTAACCGATTATCAGCAAATGGTTTGCGACTTGCGAGCTATAAAAAAATCTTTCCCCCATTGTCATCAATCCGTCTTTTTTTTCTGTTATTTCTCTGAAAGTACTGGATGGGTTTCATATGTAGATCCAGTTATGTATAAAATATTTCGGGATCAATCAGAAATCGAGATGGGAAACAAGAAAAAAAACATTTGTTTCGATACCAATACATGTATTTGCCAGAGAGTATTAAGGATCTATTTTAAATTTCATGGTTAGAAAGTCATCTTTCTTGATTCTAATAGTTGAACTTGCTGCTATGGTTCAAATTCCACATGTGAGCATAATTATGCATATTTCATTTTGGGACCGATCCATGGACACAATGGCCAACTGGTAGTCATCTTTGGTTTTCATATAGGAATTATTACCCATATTTATGTATTTAATGGACCTTTCTGGAATTTTATAAGTACTATCTCTCTCTTTACCATTGTTGTGCATAATGCACCAATTAAAGCGCGGTAGTCGACAACTTGAAGTTCGTTGCCATGTAGACATACAATTATCAAATATCTTGTTTGATATATATATTTTGATATTCATTTATGTCATAGGGTTGTATTTATTAATGCTCATTTTTGGGACAGATAATATTACAAAATAATGAATATTTGGCTATCTTGGAAATTTTTACTACCACGGTGCCTAATAGCATTCATATACATGTAGGTATATTTACTTTTCACTGCAACCCCACTATTTATACTTACCAAGTGCATTTGACATTCAGGGTGCATGATCTGCTATCCGCTTATTTTCATGTAACGTCATAATTTTTGTGCCATCGATCACACATCAGGGTTACGTCCCCTGATCAAGGAAGATTGTTTACAACAGCTCCGAAAGTTAATGGGATTTAAAGAAAGTAACGACAGGTGAAAGACTTGAAAATTTGTGTGAGTAGTACATTTACTATGAGAATATCGAACTGAACATTTCTTTTAAAGAAAACGAAATATGTAAAGTACTTTTCTGTGAGTGATATGTAATGTTCGCTCGTTATGAGTGGTGATACACCTGGTGAGGCTCTCGAGGAGTCAGTCAAAGACAGTGATGATGAACTTGTATTCTCACAGAGTAACAGTGAAATTTTCAGTCATCTATCTGACATTATCGGAAATAACAACCGCTTGAAATTTAAAGAAAAATTGAACGAAATTTACAATGGCAATATCACTGAACTTTGTGGTATACGATCGGGCTTATATGAACTCGCACTAGAGAGAAAACGTGATACACCGAAAGGGCAATTGATACGCAGAACAAATGGTGGTAATTCACAAGCTAGTGATAAATTGCTCGATGATATATACGTGTTATTTCACTACATTGATGGTACAACAGTAAACAGTATGGATATTAACAATCTCCTTCGGATGAAAGACCGCGCTAAATCAATCTGTGGAGTCCCCTCCTCGGGAGCCTCAGATATCGAGGACCAAGTACAGGTGAGCGCACAGGTAAACAATACAGACGGCTCGTACAGACGGCTCGTGCAATGACATAGGCGTAAACAACTGTAGGTGTATGTGTAATAACAAGGAAACACTTGAATTTCTGAAGAATATTCAATTAGCGCTTGATAAAAAGATGGAGGAAATCAAAGCGGAAATGTTAAAACAAACTAATAAGTTGGAAAGAGAAATAAAACGTTACAAGCATGATATAATGGAAAAAGACACGACAATCAGTTTACTTCAAACAGAAAACGACAGAGAGAAAAATGAAAAGGCAATGTTAAGAAATGAAATACGAATGATTCGCGAACACAATAAAATGATTGAACATTCCACAGAGGTCTCTAATGAAAAACTAATGCCCACTCTTGAAAAGATAAACAAAAAACTCAATGGAATGGAGGCCAAGTTAGAAAGAAAAAACACAGTTGAATCAAAATCAAACAGGCAATGTAATGATGAAGAAGTTAACAAAAACAACCGACGTCCAGATGACGTATTAAATGTCTCCGACAGTCACGTTATACAGAATCAAATGAGTGAAGGTACTGAGGGACAGGATGAACACCATCTTATATCGATAACAAACACTACTACTTCAGGCGGGATACGTCTACAAAACAATGATACTCCGAACCCCGAAGGTTCGACATTATCGCGAAGACCAGAAAGGTTTTCTTTGTCCATGGAGAAGGATTCTTATCCGACGTCTTATGCACCAAGGACAAGTAGAGTCTACGATAAATACGATGAGACAGCGCAATCGTATTCAAAAGTTGTTTCGCAAAATCATCAGCACGATCAAGAGTATGGACAAGCTATACCAACGAAAATTACGTCTCAATATGAATTTTGCGGCGTCAAGACGGGGCCGCGAATAAAGCGTATCGTATTATCGCGTGTAAAGGGTGACGCATCACCCGAATCAGTCACCAAAACCATAAAAGAGTATGCCTTATCTCGTGGAGTTATTGTGACATTTGTTCGTGTGCTAAAGAAGTGGGAAGGTAATCGCTGGGTTCCGCCGAACTACACTCTGCGTCTGAATATTCGCGCAGACTGTTTTGATAGATCCATGGCAGAAAACTTTTGGCCTTCTGACATAAAGGCCCGAGTTTGGGAAACAGCGTCGAGTAGGCAAAGTGATGGATTTGCGTGATATGGATAACACAACTACCATGTTCTTATTGATGTTGTTAGTGATGGCCACTGCTACAAGTATCAACATAGTTGGTTGGAACGCACGCGGTGTTATGTATGGTGCTCCGTATTTGAGCGAACTCTTAAATTCCAATGACATCGTGATTATCACAGAAACATGGCTACTACCTGAACAATCCGACTTCCTTAATACCATAGATAACCGATTTAGCAGTTACAATATGACAGATAGCCGAATACCTACTGATATCGAAGAACGGACGCGAGTGACGGGTTACGGTGGCATTGGCATAATGTGGAGAAAAACTCTAGGTCTCTCAGTGATCTCCATAGACTGTACTTCCCGGATAATATGTGCTGTGATTCCATGTAACCAAACGAATATATATATAATTGGTGTGTTGATGCCGTCATCAAACTGTAGTAAAACCGATTACATCAATGCTCTCGAAACGCTAGAATGTCGCTACGACAAATACACAAATGACGGTACCGTACTCATAATAGGAGATTTCAACGCCCACGTCAGTAAAGATTTTGGGACAAAAAACCATAAAAGTGCAAACAGAAAAGGAATTTTATTACAATCATTCATACAGCAAAGACAACTGTGTTCAATAAATAGTCAAACATGGTCTTTCGGACCTGATTACACATATATGACAAAAAATGGAATTTATAGAACATTTATCGACCACGCCTTGTTTCCAAAGTACGAAATGGATATGGTTAACAGAAGTGGAGTAATCGATGAGTGTGTTCTAAATACGTCCGATCATTTGCCGATTGGCTTGACACTTACTCTTCCGCATTATAGAGCAAACGCGATCCCTTACCGATCAGACAGTTTTGTTGTTAACTGGAAACGAGTTTCCAATGACCAACTCGACACTTTTCGTCTACAAGTGCAACAAGAAGTCAAAGCGCTAGACGACGATATATCGGCTGATCTCAGTGACAATGATATGCTTCTGAAAAGGTTTTGTAAACAAGTTGATAAGGCTGCGAAGGAGTGTTTACCGCAAAAGACGCATAGACCTTATTTGAAACCATATTGGAAAGACGGTCATGTAAAATCAGCACACAAGCTTATGCGAGAACAACGTATCATATGGATCGCACATGGTCAACCGCGCGGATTCTGCTATGCATCATACGCTAAATATAAAGAAGCAAAACGAAACTTTAGGAAAGAGATGAATAAGGCAAGAGAAGCTTACTTAAACAAGCAATATGAAGATCTTATGACGGCCGCAGAACTAGACGTCGGAACATTTTTCAAGGTAGTGCGCTCAAAGAATATCCGAAAAGAATCATGTAACGAGCTGCGTGTTAATGGCGAGATAGTACGAGATCCTGATACACTCAGAGATATCTGGTACCTACACTATAAGCATTTAAGTAGTCCTATAAGCAGGGCTCACTTTGATGAAGAGTTTAAAACCCATATTGAATCAGAAGTGGCAAATCTTCATGTGCAGTCATTTGATAATGTTGATACAATCTTGGACACACCAATTACTAGTGAAGACATTTTGTTTGAACTGAAATCAATGAAAAGAGGAAAAGCGGCTGGACATGACAAGATATCTGTTGAACATCTTCAATGTTTGTCAGACATTATTGTGGAATTATTGGCAAAAATATTTAACAACATTATACGAACCGAAGTCTGCCCGGATCATTTCAAGTTAGGAATAGTTATAACGTTATATAAAGGAAACAATAAAGGCAGACTTGACGTCAACAGTTATAGGGATATAACCTTAATGTCGGTAATTCAAAAGCTTTTCGAGAAAATAATTTACAGACGTTTACTTATATTTTCGGAGATTAACAATTTTCCCTCTAAATTCCAACAAGGATTTCGCCGGGGATGTGGTAGTATTACGGCAGGATTCATTCTAAATGAAAGTATATCTAGCTGTATGGAAACGTCATCTCCGGTATGTGTAGCATTTTTAGACAATCAAAAAGCCTTTAACAGTGTTTGGATAGCAGGCCTCTTCTACAAACTATACCAGCTCGGAGTCAACTCGAAAACATGGAGACTTTTGTATAACTCCTTTCAAAATATATAAAGCTATGGTACTATATGGCGGGAAAATGTCGGAAACCTACTTCGTCAAACAAGGCGTCGGTCAAGGCCGCATCATATCTGCCTGGATGTTTCTCGTCATGATTGACAGCTTAGCGCATGAATTGGACGTATCTCGAAATGGAATAGTTGTGGAAAATATACATATTCCATGTATACTTCTTGCGGACGATACTTGTGTCATATCTGGAAGCAATACCACACTGCAACGACTCCTCGATATCGTATACAACTACTCACGGAAATGGAGGCTCAACTACAATTCTACTAAAAGTGCAGCAGTAATATTTCGTACAGAGAGAAGAAGAGTCGATTTAGGAAAATGTAAAGTATCACTTGGTGAAGAACAACTTCCTATGGAAAGATCAAAAATATACGCGGGCATTACTTTCAACGAAAACCTCAAAAGCGACCTCGCTATGCAGGAGTCGACTGCCAAGAATAGGAGGAAATTGAACAGCTTCATTTCGATAGGAATTCACAAAAATGGAATGAACCCTATCTCAAGTGTTTCAATATGGAAAAAAGTGATTTTACCATCTCTCTTATTCGGATGTGAACTGTGGAGTAATTTTTCCAACACCACGTTAAACGATATGGAAATATTTCAGCGTCAAGCCGCGCGCAGAATACAAGGATTCGACACCCGCTCTCCGAAAGCTGTAACTATATCATCATTAGGCCTTAGCGAGATAAATGCAGAAATTCAGAAGTACAAGCTCTTCTTCTGGAATAAGCTTTATACAGGGGATGACGTCTTTCTATGGAAGCAATTATTTGATGTCAGACTGAAAACATATACGACAAACAACATCAATTCCTTGGGATTTATACCGGATGTGCACAATATAATGAAAAATTACAATATCGAGATTTTCTTTGGATTTAACAACCCTGACGACGATATTCCTTCAAAGGGACAATGGAAACAGTTCATAAAACGGATAGTACAAAATCGCGAGGAGGAGAAATGGAGAGAATCTTTGGCTGCTAAAGAAAGTCTACACATTTTTGCTAGCATACATACTAAGCTGGATACACATCCACTGTGGAAGATCTCTAAATTAAGTGTGAAGGATACATGGCAGATGAGTGACCTTATACACTTATCCTTTGTCTGGGAAGTTGTTCCTGTTATTTGCAAATTATGTGGTAAAACGGTAACTGATATAGTAGTACATTTTCTGATAGAATGCCATATTCTGTTTGCTGAGAGGGATCTAATCCTGGAGATCATTGTTAATTTTCTTCATGTTAATGACTATGTTACATTTACGAACATGAGTGAAACTGATCAAACAAAATTTATCCTTGGCAGGCGATCACAAGATATCGATTTGTCAGACGAAAACTGGACAGAAATGATGAAATACATCTCAAAATTGATACCTAAAATGTATGCAAAAATTTATGAATATTTATAAAAGACAGTGACGAATCTAAGAAACAACTAGAATATGAACAATAAGTAAACCAGACATAACGTAGCAACGTTGCTCGAACTTGTAAATATTAACGTTCAAGTATTTCACATGAACTGATTCTACACTGCATTTTTTTCTATGTTCCTTGCTGTTGTAATCTCATAAAAATGAGGAAATAAAGAATATCTATCTATCTATCTATTGGACCCACATATCAAATTTACTAATTTGCAAATCCAATGGTAGACGTCACGATATTTCTTGATTTGCTTTTATAATTTGTTTGCATATGATCAGCTAAAAACCCTCAGTGATCCTGTCTATCATGTATTCACGTATTTCCGTTGCTTATAGATCAGTGTGGTTTTCCTTTTGTTTACAACGGATGCCTTTACATCTTTAAGTTTTATGTAGTTTCGTGTATATTGTCACTGCGAAGTTTTTAAATTATAATTACTTTAACACAGAAACGTACTTCAAAATAGTACAATGGTACTACATGGAGATGTTATTTGTCTTCTTAGTAAGGGTTGCCCCAGTTCCACTTTGCTTCAGCAAGCATTCCACGCAAAGGCAATGCAAGAACAAATGGGTATGTACGAATATATGTATAGACAAAAACGAAACAATATACAGTGTACGAATAACCAAAGTATTCAGCAAGAAAATAGTTACGATAATAGTTAATGATGTTTCATGTATCTCGGTTGTATTTCCTCTTGAATGATTAGATAAGGAAAACAAAGCTGCGATATTTCAGCAATATTTACGAAGCGACAAACCATTTCAATAACACAAATATCAGGAGTAACGAATATTCGTATCCGATCTTTCTCAATAATTCGTGAATACTCGAGTACTCGGATACTCGTTACAGTCCTATTTGCGAGCTATAAAAAATCTTTCCCCCATTGTCATCAATCCGTCTTTTTTTTCTGTTATTTCTCTGAAAGTACTGGAGGGGTTTCATATGTAGATCCAGTTATGTATAAAATATTTCGGGATCAATCAGAAATCGAGATGGGAAACAAGAAAAAAGCATTTGTTTCGATACCAATACATGTATTTGCCAGAGAGTATTAAGGATCTATTTTAAATTTCATGTTTAGAAAGTCATCTTTCTTGATTCTAATAGTTGAACTTGCTGCTATGGTTCAAATTCCACATTTGAGCATAATTATGCATATTTCATTTTGGGACCGATCCATGGACACAATGGCCAACTGGTAGTCATCTTTGGTTTTCATATAGGAATTATTACCCATATTTATGTATTTAATGGACCTTTCTGGAATTTTATAAGTACTATCTCTCTCTTTACCATTGTTGTGCATAATGCACCAATTAAAGCGCGGTAGTCGACAACTTGAAGTTCGTTGCCATGTAGACATACAATTATCAAATATCTTGTTTGATATATATATTTTGATATTCATTTATGTCATAGGGTTGTATTTATTAATGCTCATTTTTGGGACAGATAATATTACAAAATAATGAATATTTGGCTATCTTGGAAATTTTTACTACCACGGTGCCTAATAGCATTCATATACATGTAGGTATATTTACTTTTCACTGCAACCCCACTATTTATACTTACCAAGTGCATTTGACATTCAGGGGTGAATGATCTGCTATCCGCTTATTTTCATGTAACGTCATAATTTTTGTGCCATCGATCACATAAACTATAGTTGTTTCGTCCTTAACGATATTGCTTTTTTCCTTAGAAATGCAAATATCTTTAAATGTTATCATACAATTGTTATCAAATGAAAATGCGTCAAGTTGAAAATAAGGGGAGCATGAATGCCAACTGGATATCGGCTAATTCAACATGAAGCGCTAAGATATTGGACCCACATATCAAATTTACTAATTTGCAAATCCAATGGTAGACGTCACGATATTTCTTGGGCCTCTTGTTCTCGACTGATTTGCTTTTATAATTTGTTTGCATATGATCATTTGTGCTATTGTTGTTAAGATATATTCTATTTACCTTTTCAATCGTTATTGTGTGTTTATTTGTATAAAGCAAATTATTGAGTTGAAAATCTGTGGAGAAACTATCAGTGAACTGTCATGTAGAGCTGTACAAACGCTATCAGCTAAAAACCCTCAGTGATCCTGTCTATCATGTATTCACGTATTTCCGTTGCTTATAGATCAGTGTGGTTTTCCTTTTGTTTACAACGGATGCCTTTACATCTTTAAGTTTTATGTAGTTTCGTGTATATTGTCACTGCGAAGTTTTTAAATTATAATTACTTTAAAACAGAAACGTACTTCAAAATAGTACAATGGTACTACATGGAGATGTTATTTGTCTTCTTAGTAAGGGTTGCCCCAGTTCCACTTTGCTTCAGCAAGCATTCCACGCAAAGGCAATGCAAGAACAAATGGGTATGTACGAATATATGTATAGACCAAAACGAAACAATATACAGTGTACGAATAACCAAAGTATTCAGCAAGAAAATAGTTACGATAATAGTTAATGATGTTTCATGTATCTCGGTTGTATTTCCTCTTGAATGATTAGATAAGGAAAACAAAGTTGCGATATTTCAGCAATATTTACGAAGCGACAAACCATTTCAATAACTTTGGATTTGACCGTAACCATGTGAACGACATTCTTTTCAAAAATAACAAAACGCCAATTATACAGGTACGTCACTTTTGAAGCGGATAAAATGAACTATAGTTACTACTTGAAATATAAGATATTTAATATCAGTAAATAACAAGAAAGTTACGAAATTTACACTTGACATATTTTCAGTGAATAAATTGTGACCGATAGCCACGCTGTCGAAAGAAAAGATGGACGGATGACGAGCAATTGACGAAAGGCGATTTCAATAGCTCGCCAACCATTTGCTGATATCCACTGGAGTCGCATGCTGCTTAAATAACGACTACATGTTCAATGCTGTTATATTCAGTTTTAGTTACTTTGGATGTGACCGTTACCCCTAAAGTTCTAAGTGTGACCGATATCCCTTTTATAATGTCTAATTAAGCACCGTCTATGTTTCTCCACTAGCAGATACAACGATTGAAATATTTTCTTTCAACGTTCATATATTACATATTAGTAAACGGGACAGTTTTGTGACAGCAAAATTTGTTTATTTACAACTTATAACGTGTTAGTGAAAAAATGTGACCGATAGCCCTGCTGTCGAAAAATATTGTGTCGAGGTGTTTGCATTATCTGAGCTAGTTTGACGATTTCTAATAGTTTCACAGAGTCTCTAACAACACACTGTCTTTGACGCACGATAGGTTTAGAAGATGCATTGCTTTTATGTCATGATTTCAGCCGATTTTCATCTTGAAGCGGGCGTTTTTCATTGTTTTTGTGTGCCCGATATCCGTTCCGATGACGTAGGTTGTCCCCATTGCAATACAAGGGTTTCAAGATATCAAAACATCTTACCTGGTATGTAAAATTATCTAAAATAAGATTTACAGAGATGGAACTTTAATTAGTCTTATCATCCAGTGATTGTGTCCAACGCGACAAGATATTTTGACATGATCATGATCTTTTAGATGGCACAATTGATAAATTTTGTATTGTTAATGTAAGAACGACATTCAATATAAGGTGTGGCTACATACAGCCTGGCGATCAGTCAATCACTGAAGGTAGGACTAATCCACAGTAAAGTGCAAATTACACAGGGGCAGATGATTTGCTTATTAGTCTGTGCATGATAGGCACACGCATATTTGATACAAAAGTAATTGTCATATGAAAATGTTCCTGTCAAAACGTTAGTATTGTGACATTCATTGATATGGGCATTTCAACCACAATTTTAATAGCTCACAGGCCCAATGGGGGAACATGGTGACGTTGCAAAATAATAAGGGCATCATACGGTCTGTTCACAGAATAGAAACATATTGTTTTAGCATAACCGCCATAGATCAAGTTTTGTTACATTATTAGCAAAATTTGAAGCGTAGGTCATATGTGCAGAAATCCTCAGATGTTGGAATCAAGCATGTATATGTAAAATCCAGTTCCCCTCTGTGAATAGCTAGTTTTTGTTGATGAGTGCATCAAAGTTTTTATATGGGCACTCGAATCATGCAACTACATACCTTTTTCGTTCTCTCTCACCTGATATTTATGTGATGAAATTAATTAATGATATGTTCAAATGTGCTTCAGTCAAACTCTGTTAGGTTGTTTTGTTTTCTAGGGAGAGATTTACCCCTGAACTAATGGCAGAGATGACTGACAAGAAGCAGGTCAAGAAGAACTGGAAGGTCATAAAAGTATCACTAGAAAAAATGCCTGTCATTCTATATCAATCAAAGAAAATATTAGTTGCAAGGTAGTGGTCAAAGTAAAGGGGACAGTAAGGTAAAGGTCAAAATATAATGGATAGTAAAGTAAAGGTCAAAGTATAGGGGACAGTGAGGTAAAGGTCAATGTATAGGGGACAGTAAGGTAAAGGTCAAAGTACAGGGGACAGTAAGGTAATGGTCAAAGTATAGGGGACAGGAAGGTAGAGGTCAAAGTGTAGGAGACTGTAAGGTAAAGGTCAAAGTATAGGGGACAATAAGGTAAAAAACAAAGTGTAGGGTACTGAAAGGTAAAGGTCAAAGTGTAAGGGAAAGTAAGGTAAAGGTCAACGTGTAAGGGACAGTAAGGTAAAGGTCAAAGTGCAGGGGAGAGGAAGGTAAAGGTCAAAGTGTAGGGGACAGTAAGGTAAAGGTCAAAGTGGAGGAGACAGTAAGGTAAAGGTCAAAGTGTAGGGGAGAGTAAGGTAAATGTTAAAGTGTAGGAGACAGTAAGATAAAGGTCAAAGTGAAGGGAACATTAAGATAAAGGTCAAAGTGTATGGGACAGTAACGTAATGTCAAACTGTAGGGGAGAGTAAGGTAAATGTCAAAGTGCAGGGGACAATAAAATAAAGGTCAAAGTGTAGGAAAGCATAAGGTAAAGGTCAAAGTGTAGGGGACAGTTAGGTAAAGGTCAAAGTGAAGAAAAGTGTAAAGTAATGTCAAAGTAAGAAGAAAGTAAAGGTCAATGTTAAAGTACAGGGGACAGTAAAGTAAAGGTCAAAGTCTAGGGCACTGTAAGGTAAAGGTCAAAGTGTAGGGTACAGTAAGGTAAATGTCAAAGTTTGAGACTAGAAGGTAAAGGTGAAAGTGAAGGAGACTAGAAAGTGAAGTGACCTTGTCACAGTGTAGGGGACAGTAAGGTAAAGATCAAAGATCAAAAGTGAAGGAAAGTGTAAAATAATGTCAAAGTAAGGGGAAAGTAAAGGTCAATGTCAAAGTACATGGGACAGTAAAGTAAAGGTCAAAGTGTAGGGCACTGTAACGTAAAGGTCAAAGTGTAGGGTACAGTAAGGTAAAGGTCAAAGTGTATGAGACTAAAAGGTAAAGGTGAAAGTGGAGGAGACTATAAAGGTCAAAGTGTAGGGCACTGTAAGATAAAGAACAAAGTGTAGGGCCTTGTAAGGTAAAGGTCAAAGTGTAGGGTAAAGTAATGTTAAGGTCAAAATCAATAAAACTAATAGGTAAAGAAGAAAGTGACGGAGACTAGACAGTAAAGGTAAAAGTGTAAGAGACTAGAAGGTAAATGTCAGAGTGTAGGGGACAGTAAGGTAAAGATCAAAGTGTAGAGGGCAGTAAGGTAAAGGTCAATGTATAGGGGGACAGTAAAGTAAAGGCCAAAGTACAGGGCACTGTAAGGTAAAGGTCCAAGTGTAGGATACAGTAAAGTTAAGGTCAAAGTGTATGAGACTAGAAGAGGTAAAGGTGAAAATGAAACAGACTAGAAAGTAAAGGTCAAAGTGCTGGAGACTACAAGGTAAAGGTCGAAGTGTAGGGGACAGGTAAGTAAAGGTCAAAGTGTATGGGACTAGAAGGTAAACGTGAAAGTGAAGGAGTCTAGAAGGTCAAAGTGTAGGGTACAGTAAGATAAAGGTCAAAGTGTAGGGTACAGTAAGATAAAGGTCAAATTGTGTGAGACTAGAAAGTAAAGTCAATGTGTAGGAGACTAGAAGGTAAAGGTCAGGGTACAGTAAGATAAAGGTCAAAGTGCAGGGAACAGTAAGGTAAGGGTCAAAGTGTAAGGGAAAGTAAAGTCAAGGTCAAAGTGTAAGGGACAGTAAGGTAAAGGTCAAAGTGTAGGGAGCTGTAAGGTAAATGTCAAAGTGTAGGATACAGTAAGGTAAAGGTCAAAGTGTATGAGACTAAAAGGTAAAGGTGAAAGTGAAGGAGACTAGAAAGTAAAGGTCAAAGTGTAGGGCACTGAAAGGTAAAGGTCAAAGTATAGGGGACAGTAAGGTAAAGGTCGAAGTACAGGGCACTGTAAGGTAAAGGTCAAAGTGTATGAGACTAGAAGGTAAAGGTGAAAATTAAGCAGACTAGAAAGTAAAGGTCAAAGTGTAGGGGAGAGCAAGGTAAAGGTCAAAGTGTAGTGTACAGTAAAATCAAAGTCAAAGTGGAGGGGACAGTAAGGTAAAGGTCAAAGTGTAGGAAAGCATAAGGTAAAGGTCCAAATGTAGGAAAGCATAAGGTAAAGTTCCAAGTATGGGGACAGTTAGCTAAAGGTCGAAGTGAAGGAAAGCGTAAAGTAATGTCAAAGTAAAAGGGAAAGTAAAGGTCACTGTCATAGTACAGGGGACAGTAAGGTAAAGGTCAAAGTGTAGAGGACAGTAAGGTAAAGGTCAAAGTGTAAGTTACACAAAGGTAAAGGTCAAAGTGAATGAGACTAGAAGGTAAACGTGAAAGTGTAGGGGACTAGAAGGTAAAGGTAAAAGTGTAGGGTACAGTATGGTAAAGGTCAAAGTGTATGAGACTAGAAAGTAAAGGTGAAAATGAAAGAGACTAGAAAATAAAGGTCAAAGTATTGGAGACTGCAAGGTAAAGGTCAAAGTGTAGGGAATAGTAAGGTAATGGTCAAAGTGTAAGGGAGAGTAAGGTAAAGGTCAAAGTGTAGGGGACAGTAAGGTAAATGTCAAAGTGTAGGGGACAGTAAGTTAAAGGTCAAAGTGTAGGGGAGAGTAAGGTAAAGGTCAAAGTGTAGGGGAGAGTAAGGTAAAGTTCAAAGTGTAGGGTATAGTAAAATAAAGGTCAAAGTGGAGGGGGCTGTAAGGTCAAAGTGTAGGGGACAGTAAGGTAGAGGTCAAAGTGTAGGGGAGAGTAAGGTAAAGGTCAAAGTGTATGAGACCAGAAGGTAAAGGTGAAAATTAAGGAGACTAGAAAGTAAAGGTCAAAGTGTAGGAGACTAGAAGGTAAAGGTCAAAGTGTAGGAGATATTAAGGTAAAGGTCAGAGTGTAGAGGGCAGTAAGGTAAAGGTCAAAGTATGAAAGACAGTAAGGTAAAGGTTTAAGTGTAGGGCACTGAAAGGTAAAGGTCAAAGTGTAAGGTACAGTAATGTAAAGGTCAAAGTGTATGAGACAAGACGGTAAAAGTGAAAGTGAAGGAGACTAGAAAGTAAAGGTCAAAGTCAAGGAGACTAGAAGGTGAAGGTCAAAGTATAGGGGATAGTAAGATTTATGTCAAAGTGTAGGGACAGTAAGATTAAGGTCAAAGTGTAGGGGACAGTTAGATAAAGGTCAAAGTACAAAGTATATGGGACAGTAACGTAAAGGTCAAAGTACAATAGACAGTAAAGTAAAGGTCAAAGTGAATGAGATTAGAAGGTAAAGATGAAAATGAAGGAGACGAGAAAAGTAAAGGGCAAAGTGTATGAGACTTGAAGGTAAAGGTGACAATTAAGGAGACTAGAAAGTAAAGGTCAAAGTGTAAGAGACTAGAAGGTAAAGGTCAAAGTGTAGGAGACATTAAGGTAAAGGTCAGAGTGTAGAGGGCAGTAAGGTAAAGGTCAAAGTGTAGGGGACAGTAAGGTAAAGGTCAAAGTGTAGGGTACAGTAAAATAAAGGTCAAAGTGGAGGGGACTGTAAGGTAAAGGTCAAAGTGTAGGAGAGAATAAGGTAGAGGTCAAAGTGTAGGAAAGCATAAGGTAAAGGTCCAAATGTAGGAAAGCATAAGGTTAAGTTCCAAGTATGGGGACAGTTAGCTAAAGGTCGAAGTGAAGGAAAGCGTAAAGTAATGTCAAAGTAAAAGGGAAAGTAAAGGTCACTGTCATAGTACAGGGGACAGTAAGGTAAAGGTCAAAGTGTAGAGGACAGTAAGGTAAAGGTCAAAGTGTAAGTTACACAAAGGTAAAGGTCAAAGTGAATGAGACTAGAAGGTAAACGTGAAAGTGTAGGGGACTAGAAGGTAAAGGTAAAAGTGTAGGGTACAGTAAGGTAAAGGTCAAAGTGTATGAGACTAGAAAGTAAAGGTGAAAATGAAAGAGACTAGAAAATAAAGGTCAAAGTATTGGAGACTGCAAGGTAAAGGTCAAAGTGTAGGGAATAGTAAGGTAATGGTCAAAGTGTAAGGGAGAGTAAGGTAAAGGTCAAAGTGTAGGGGACAGTAGGTAAATGTCAAAGTGTAGGGGACAGTAAGTTAAAGGTCAAAGTGTAGGGGAGAGTAAGGTAAAGGTCAAAGTGTAGGGGAGAGTAAGGTAAAGTTCAAAGTGTATAGGGTAGTAGGTCAAAATAAGGTAGAGGTCAAAGTGGAGATAAGGTAAAGGGACCGTAAGTGTTAAGGAGACTAGAAAGTAAAGGTCAAAGTGGGGACTAGTAAGGTAAAGGTCAAAGTGTAGGAGATATTAAGCTAAAGGTCAGAGTGAGAGGGCAGTAAGGTAAAGGTCAAAGTATGAAAGACAGTAAGGTAAAGTTTAAGTGTAGGGCACTGAAAGGTAAAGGTCAAATTAAGGAGACTAGAAAGTAAAGGTCAAAGTGTATGAGACTAGAAGGTAAAGGTGAAAGTGTAGGAGACTATTAAAGTAAAGGTCAGAGTGTAGAGGCAGTAAGGTAAAGGTCAAAGTATAGGGGACAGTAAGGTAAAGGTTCAAAGTGTAGGGCACAGTAAGGTAAAGGTCAAAGTGTAGGGACAGTAATGTAAAGGTCAAAGTGTATTGGAGAGTAGACGGTAAAAGGTCAAAGTGAAGGAGACTAGAAAGTAAAGGTCAAAGTGAAAGGAGATAAAGGTGAAGGTCAAAGTAGAAGGGTAGTAAGATTTATGTCAAAGTGTAGGGACAGTAAAGTAAAGGTCAAAGTGTAGGGGACAGTTAGATAAAGGTCAAAGTATATTGGACAGTAACGTAAAGGTCAAGTACAATAGACAGTAAAGTAAAGGTCAAAGTGAATGAGATTAGAAGGTAAAGATGAAAATGAAGGAGACGAGAAAAGGTAAAGGTCAAAGTGTAGAGACTTGAAGGTAAAGGTGAAAGGTAAGGAGACTAGAAAGTAAAGGTCAAAGTGTAAAAGACTAGAAGGTAAAGGTCAAAGTGTAGGAGACATTAAGGTAAAGGTCAGAGTGTAGAGGGCAGTAAGGTAAAGGTCAAAGTGTAGGGGACAGTAAGGTAAAGGTCAAAGTGTAGGGTACAGTAAAATAAAGGTCAAAGTGGAGGGGACTGTAAGGTAAAGGTCAAAGTGTAGGAGAGAATAAGGTAGAGGTCAAAGTGTAGGAGACAGTTAGCTAAAGGTCAAACTAAAGGAAAGAGGGTAAAGTAATGTCAAAGTAAAAGGGAAAGTAAAGGTCAATGTCATAGTACAGGGGACAGTAAAGTAAAGGTCAAAGTGTAGGCTCTGTAAGGTAAAGGTCAAAGTGTAGGGTACAGTAAGGGTAAAGGTCAATGTGAATGAGACTAGAAAAGTAAAGGTCAAAGTGTTGGAGACTAGAAAGGTATAGGTCAAAGTGTAGTTGACAGTAAGGTTAAGGTCAAAGTGTAAGGTACACAAAGATAAAGGTCAACGTATATAAGACTAGAAGGTAAACGTGAAAGTGTAGGAGACTAGAAGGTAAAGGTAAAAGAGTAGGGTACAGTAATGTAAAGGTCAAAGTGTATGAGACTTGAAAGTAAAGGTGAAAATGAAAGAGACTAGAAAGTAAAGGTCAAAGTGTTGGAGACTACAAGGTAAAGGTCAAAGCGTAGGGTGCAGTAAGATAAAGGTCAAAGAATAGGGAAAAGTAAGGTAATGGTCAAAGTGTAAGGGATAGTAAGATAAAGGTCAAAGTGTAGGGAGATTAAGGTAAAAATTAAAGTGTAGGGGACAGTAAGGTAAATGTCAAAGTGTAGGGGACAGTAAGATCAAGGTCAAAGTGTAGGGGAGACTAAGGTAAAGGTCAAAGTGGAGGGGACTGTCAGGTAAAGGTCAAAGTGTAGGGAACAGTAAAGTAAAGGTCAAAGTGTAGGGAAGAGTAAGGTAAAGGTCAAAGTGAATGAGACTAGAAGGTAATCGTGAAA
The DNA here is from genome assembly GCF_041381155.1 of Argopecten irradians. Lineage (NCBI taxonomy): Eukaryota > Metazoa > Mollusca > Bivalvia > Pectinida > Pectinidae > Argopecten > Argopecten irradians. Next base: position 42,623,146 of record NC_091143.1, read on the forward strand.
GTGTAGGGGACTAGAAGGTAAAGGTAAAAGTGTAGGGTACAGTAAGGTAAAGGTCAAAGTGTATGAGACTAGAAAGTAAAGTTGAAAGTGTAGGGAATAGTAAGGTAATGGTCAAAGTGTAAGGGAGAGTAAGTTAAAGGTCAAAGTGTAGGTGAGAGTAAGGTAAAGGTCAAAGTGTAGGGGAGAGTAAGGTAAAGTTCAAAGTGTAGGGTATAATAAAATAAAGATCAAAGTGGAAGGGGCTGTAAGGTCAAAGTGTAGGGGAGAGTAAGGTAGAGGTCAAAGTGTAGGGGAGAGTAAGGTAAAGGTCAAAATGAGACTACAAGGTAAAGGTGAAAATTAAGGAGACTAGAAAGTAAAGGTCAAAGTGTAGGAGACTAGAAAGTAAAGGTCAAAGTGTAGAGGGCAGTAAGGTAAAGGTCAAAATGTAGGGGACAGTAAGGTGAAAGTCAAAGTATAGGGTACAGTAAGGTAAAGGTCTAAGTGTATGAGACTAGAAAGTAAAGTTGAAAGTGTAGGGAATAGTAAGGTAATGGTCAAAGTGTAAGGGAGAGTAAGTTAAAGGTCAAAGTGTAGGTGAGAGTAAGGTAAAGGTCAAAGTGTAGGGGAGAGTAAGGTAAAGTTCAAAGTGTAGGGTATAATAAAATAAAGACCAAAGTGGAAGGGGCTGTAAGGTCAAAGTGTAGGGGAGAGTAAGGTAGAGGTCAAAGTGTAGGGGACAGTAAGGTGAAAGTCAAAGTGTAGGGTACAGTAAGGTAAAGGTCTAAGTGTAGGGTACAGTAAGGTAAAGGTCAAAGTGTATGAGACTAGAAGGTAAAGGTCAAAGTGTAGGGGACAGTCAGATTAAGGTCAAAGTGTAGGGGACAGTGAGGTAAAGGTCAAAGTGAAAAGTACACAAAGGTAAAGGTCAAAGTGTATGAGACTAGAAGGTAAACGTGAAAGTGTAGGAGACTAGAAGGTAAAGATAAAAGTGTAGGGTACAGTAAGGTAAAGGTCAAAGTGTATGAGACAAGAAAGTACAGGTGAAAATGAAAGAGACTAGAAAGTAAAGGTCAAAGTGTTGGAGACTACAAGGTAAAGGTCAAAGCGTAGGGGTGCAGTAAGATAAAGGTCAAAGAATAGGGGAGATTAAGGTAAAAATTAAAGTGTAGGGAACAGTAAGGTAAATGTCAAAGTGTAGGGGGACAGTAAGATCAAGGTCAAAGTGTAGGGGAGACTAAGGTAAAGGTGAAAGTTTAGGGGACAGTAAGGTAAAGGTTAAAGTGTAGGGTATAGTAAAATAAAGGTCAAAGTGGAGGGGACTGTCAGGTAAAGGTCAAAGTGTAGGGAAGAGTAAGGTAAAGGTCAAAGTGAATGAGACTAGAAGGTAATCGTGAAAGTGTAGGGGACTAGAAGGTAAAGGTAAAAGTGTAGGGTACAGTAAGGTAAAGGTCAAAGTGTATGAGACTAGAAAGTAAAGTTGAAAGTGTAGGGAATAGTAAGGTAATGGTCAAAGTGTAAGGGATAGTAAGATAAAGGTCAAAGTGTAGGGGAGATTAAGGTAAAAATTAAAGTGTAGGGAACAGTAAGGTAAATATCAAAGTGTAGGGGACAGTAAGATCAAGGTCAAAGTGTAGGGGAGACTAAGGTAAAGGTGAAAGTTTAGGGGACAGTAAGGTAAAGGTCAAAGTGTAGGGTATAGTAAAATAAAGGTCAAAGTGGAGGGGACTGTCAGGTAAAGGTCAAAGTGTAGGGAAGAGTAAGATAGAGGTCAAAGTGAATGAGACTAGAAGGTAATCGTGAAAGTGTATGGGACTAGAAGGTAAAGGTAAAAGTGTAGGGTACAGTAAGGTAAAGGTCAAAGTGTATGAGACTAGAAAGTAAAGTTGAAAGTGTAGGGAATAGTAAGGTAATGGTCAAAGTGTAAGGGACAGTAAGTTAAAGGTCAAAGTGTAGGGGAGAGTAAGGTAAAGTTCAAAGTGTAGGGTATAATAAAATAAAGATCAAAGTGGAAGGGGCTGTAAGGTCAAAGTGTAGGGGAGAGTAAGGTAAAGGTCAAAATGAGACTAGAAGGTAAAGGTAAAAATTAAGGAGACTAGAAAGTAAAGGTCAAAGTGTAGGAGACTAGAAAGTAAAGGTCAAAGTGTAGAGGGCAGTAAGGTAAAGGTCAAAGTGTAGGGGACAGTAAGGTGAAAGTCAAAGTGTAGGGTACAGTAAGGTAAAGGTCTAAGTGTAGGGTACAGTAAGGTAAAGGTCAAAGTGTATGAGACTAGAAGGTAAAGGTCAAAGTGTAGGGGACAGTCAGATTAAGGTCAATGTGAAAAGTAAACAAAGGTAAAGGTCAAAGTGTATGAGACTAGAAGGTAAACGTGAAAGTGTAGGAGACTAGAAGGTAAAGGTAAAAGTGTAGGATACAGTAAGGTAAAGGTCAAAGTGTATGAGACAAGAAAGTACAGGTGAAAATGAAAGAGACTAGAAAGTAAAGGTCAAAGTGTTGAGGTTTACAAGATAAAGGTCAAATTGTAGGGTACAGTAAGATAAAGGTCAAAGTGTAGGGAATAGTAAGGTAATGGTCAAAGTGTAAGGGACAGTAAGGTAAAGGTCAAAGTTTAGGGGACAGTAAGGTAAAGGTCAAAGTGTAGGGGGAGAGTAAGGTAAAGGTCAAAGTGTAGGGGACAGTAAGGTAAATGTCAAAGTGGAGGGGGCTGTAAGGTAAAGGGTCAAAGTGTAGGAAAGCATAAGGTAAAGGTCAAAGTGTAGGGGACAGTTAGCTTAAGGTCAAAGTGAAGGAAAGCGTAAAGTAATGTCAAAGTAAAAGGGAAAGTAAAGGTCAATGTCAAAGTACAGGGGACAGTAAGATAAAGGTCAAAGTGTAGGGTACAGTAAGGTAAAGGTCAAAGTGTAGGGGACAGTAAGGTAAATGTCAAAATGTAGGGGACAGCAAGATAAAGGTCAATGTGTAGGGGCGAGTAAGGTAAAGGTCAAAGTGTATGAGACTAGAAGGTAAAGGTGAAAATTAAGGAGACTAGAAAGTAAAGGTCAAAGTGTAGGAGACTAGAAGGAAAAGCTCAGAGTTTAGGAGACATTAAGGTAAAGGTCAAAGTGTAAGGTACACAAATGTAAAGGTCAAAGTGTATGTGACTAGAAGGTAAAAGTGAAAGTGTAGGAGACTAGAAGGTAAAGGTAAAAGTGTAGGGTACAGTAAGGTAAAGGTCAAAGTGTATGAGACTAGAAAGTAAAGGTGAAAATGAAAGAGACTAGAAAGTAAAGGTCAAAGTCAAGGAAACTTGAAGGTGAAGGTCAGAGTGTAGGGGGCAGTAAGGTAAAGGTCAAAGTATGGAAGACAGTAAGGTAAAGGTTTAAGTGTAGGACACTGAAAGGTAATGGTCAAAGTGTAAGGTGCACAAAGGTAAAGGTCAGAGTGTATGTGACTAGAAGGTAAACGTGAAAGTGTAGGAGACTAGAAGGTAAAGGTAAAAGTGTAGGAGAGAGTAAGGTAAAGGTCAAAGTGTATGAGACTAGAAAAGTAAAGGTGAAAATGAAAGAAAACTAGAAAGTAAAGGTCAAAGTCAAGGAAACTTGAAGGTGAAGGTCAAAGTGTATGGGATAGTTACATTAAGGTCAAAGATTAGGGTAGTAGAGGTCAAAGTGTAAGAGACTACAAGGTAAAAGTGAAAGTGAAGGAGATTAGAAAAAGTAAAGTTCAAAGTGTAGGGGAGAGTAAGGTAAGGTTCAAAGTGTAGGGCACTGAAAGGTAAAGGTCAAAGTATAGGGGACAGTAAGGTAAAGGGTCATAGTACAGGGCACTGTAAGGTAAAGTTCTAAACCGAAAAAGGTAAAGGTCAAAGTGTAGGGGACAGTAAGGTTAAGGTCAAAGTGTAGGTCACTGAAAGGTAAAGGTCAAAGTACAGATGACATTAAGGAAAAGGTCAAAGTACAGGGCACTGTAAGGTAAAGGTCAAAGTGTAGGAGACTAGAAGGTGAAAGGTCAAGTGTGTAGGTGACATTTAGGTAAAGTAAAGTCAAAGTGTAGGGCACTGAAAGGTAAAGGTCAAAGTGTAGGGTACAGTAAGGTAAAGATCAAAGTGTATGGGACTAGTAAGGTAAAGGTCAAAGTAAATGAGACAGTAAGGTGAAGGTCAAAGTGAAAGACAGTCAGATTAAGGTCAAAGTGTAGAAGGTCGTAAGGTAAAGTCAAAGTAGGGGACAAAGTCAAAGGTAAGGTCAAAGTGTAGGGGTAACAGTAGAGACAGGGGTAAAGGTCAAAGTGAAAAGTACACAAAGGTAAAGGTCAAAGTGTATGAGACTCGAAGGTAAAGTGAAATTGTAGAGAACTAGAAGGTAAAGGTCAAAGTGAAGGAACAGTAAGGTAAAGGTCAAAGTGTAAGGGACAAGAAAGGTACAGGGTAAAATGAAAGAAATAGAAAGGTAAAGGTCAAAGTGTAGGGACTAGTAAGGTAAAGGTCAAAGTGGTAGGGACAGTAAGGTAAAGGTCAAAGTGTAGGGAACAGTAAGGTAAAGGTCAAAGTGTAGGGGACAGTAAGGTAAAGGTCAAAGTGTAGGGGGACAGTAAAGGTAAAGGTCAAAGTGTAGGGGAAAGTAAGGTAAAGGTCAAAGTGTAGGGGACAGTAAGGTAAAGGTCAAAGTGTAAGGGGGTAAGGTAAAGGTAAAGGTCAAAGTGGTAGGGAAAGCATAAGGTAAAGGTCAAAGTCAGGGGACAGTTAGCTAAAGGTCAAATAAGGTAAAGCGAAAGTAAATGTCAAAGTGTAAGGGACAGTAAAGGTAAAGGTCAAAGTGTAGGGGACAGTAAGATAAAGGTCCAAAGTGTAGGGACACAGTAAGATAAAGGTCAAAGTGTTAAGGGACAGTAAGGTAAAGGGTCAAAATGTAGGGACAGTAAGGTAAAGGTCAAAGTCAAAGTGTAGGGGACAGTCAATAAGTGGAATAAAGGTCAAGTGTAGGGGACAGTAAGGTAAAGGTCAAAGTAAGGTAAAAGGTCAAAGTGTATAAGACTAGAAGGTAAAGGTCAAAATGTAAGGCCACTAGAAAGTAAAGGTCAAAGTGTAGGGGACAGTAAGGTAAAGGTCAAAGTGTAGTGTACTTTAAGGTAAAGTCAAAGTGTATAAGACTAGAAAGGTAAAGGTCAAAATTAGGCAGCATTAAAGGTAAAGGTCAAAGTGTAGGGGCAGCAAGGTAAAGGTCAAAGTATAGGGGACAGTAAGCTAAAGTCAAAGTGAAGGGCGAAAGTAAAGGTAAAGTAAAAGGTCAAAAGTAAAAGGTCCACAGTCATATAAGACAGTAAAAGGTCAAAGTGTAGGAAAGCATAAGGTAAAGTGTCAAAGTATAGGGGACAGTAGCTAAAGTCAAAGTGAAGGAGAATAAAAAGGTAAAGATGAAAATGAAGGAAAGAGTAAAGTAAAAGTCAAAGTTGTAGGGATTAAAGTGTCAAAAGTATAGGGGCATCTGAAAGGTAAAGGTCAAAGTAATAGGGGACAGTAAAGGTAAAGGTCGAAGTACAGGGCACTGTAAGGTAAAGGTCAAAGTGTATGAGAATAAGAAGGTAAAGTGAAAATCAAGGAGACTAGAAAGTAAAGGTCAAAGTGTAGGGGAGAGAGCAAGGTAAAGGTCAAAGTGTAGGGTACAGTAAAATCAAAGTCAAAGTGGAGGGGGCAGTCAGGTAAAGGTCAAAGTGTAGGAAAAGCATAAGGTAAAGGTCCAAATTGTAGGAAAGCATAAGGTAAAACTCCAAGTATAGTGGGAAAGTTAGCTACTGGTAAAAGTGAAGGATAAAGTAGTAAAGTAAATGTCAAAGTAAAAGGAAAAAGTAAAAGGTCACCGTTATAGAACAGGGGACAGTAAGGTAAAGGTCAAAGTGTAGAGGACAGTAAGGTAAAGGTCAAAGTGTAAGTACACAAAGGTAAAGGTCAAAGTGAATGAGAACTAATGGTCATGTTTCTGTTCCTTTTTTATTTTGAGGGGCTTGTAAGGTAAAGATCTGCCATTACGTAAGCCTGCTTTGTGTAAACAAACATGGCGGCCCTACAATATTTCACGCTTACTCTCTCTCATATTTCAGCATGCTGGTTAAAATACTTTTTTCAGTATGCATATGATTTTATTTTATCTCTATGCTGATATGTTTCGCGTATTTATTATATTGATGTGTAAAGGATTTATCAAGGCTTGCATCATTAGCCTAAAACTGACTTCGATTAGAATGTTCTCTGTCAACTTGCCATCCCATGATGCAATTCACCGAAGCCTTATTTTTGTAAACTTCCGGATATTATTTTCGCTAGAGATCGATTAAATGATTTTAATATGACTGTGCGATGTTTAACACTCGGTATAATGTTCTAAATTACATGTGATTTACGTGTATAAACTTGATTGCTGATTATTTCATTAAAATCACGGCAATAGGATTCCGGGAAAGTAACACGTACGTGTGCAAGTTTGAGTTCATGCTTACTCTCGCTCATATTTCAGTTCGCCGATAAAATACTTTCTTCAGTAACGTTATGCATAGGAATGGATTACATTTCTTTTTTGATATATTTTGTTAATTAAATGTATCTTGGTCTTAAGAGTTACTGTATCATAGTGTTCTTCCACTGTTTGTTAACTAGGTATCCCATGATGCAATTCACCGAAGCCTTATTTTTGTAAACTTCCGGATTAAGACCTTGTGGTGTTTGCCTCTGCAGAGATCGATAAAATGATGTTTAACAGACTGTTCGATGCTTATAACATCGATAGAATGTTCTATATAACATGTAAAACACACGAATAAACTTGATTACTGATTATTTCATTGAAATCACAGCGACAGGATTCCAAGAAATACACATGTTGACCGAGTGTAACACGTGTGCAAGTTAGCAGTCATTCATGATCAGAAGATCGTTTTCTTGCTGTCTGCGGACATTTCTTACACACACATAATATTTAAATAATATATTGAACTTTTTGTTTGATATTTGATGATTTTTGACGTTTTAGTTATTATTTTCTTGGTAACAATCCTGCAGCAAATCGATAGCGAAATCAGTCTGCCATTGTGTTGTGACTGTAAACAACCACGCTTCAGTAGGCCGATTTTCCGTGAATGAAACAATTTTACGATTGAACATGTATCTGGTACGTTACTATTTTTTATCTTTATTATATTTTCATCACATATTATATCGTTTAAACACTTTTACGGTGATTTTTTCGGTGTATAACTTTACTAAACCGACATTGTGTTGTGAACACGTTTCTGTCGGCAGATTTCCTTGAATTGAACAATTTTACGAATGAACATGCATCTGATACGTAATTATTTTCATCTTAAATATATTTTCATTGCATATTTGATCATTTAAACACTTTTACAGTGATTTGTTCGATGCATAACTTTACAAAACTGGCGAGTAAAACTTACGATTTTCACATGTGAATCACGACGTAATAATGCAAAAACATGGTCAGATTTTGGTTTTCGTCCACGGATAAGCCGCACTGGTGTATTAGCCGCACTCCCGATTTTCAGGGAAAAAAGTCGCGGCTTATACTCCGGAAAATACGGTAATGAGTTTCGACTGTATCAACAAAATCATTATATGAACAAACTTCCTCCACAAGAAGACAGTCATATCAAAAGATTCAACTATAATAGTACCTTGGAAATCTGCTCGATTTGTCGCTGAGAGAAATCCATTCTTGTTGACATTGTGTTTGAAGATATGAGGGTAAGGGGAGACAACCTTACATGGATCCTGTAGAATTGTACCGGCACTGAAAAATAGGGGATCACACTGTACCAATGTCTAATAACACAGCCAAAAATTCTGTGACTATTTTTAGATTTAGGTTTGTCAAAATATCATTTGCTGACTGCTAAGTGAAACGCGGTCTGTGACTGGTTGATCCAGCAGTTGTTGACACATGGCACGAAACGGAAAGTAAACCTACAACCATTCTGAATGCGCTCAAACCAGGAAATTGTCAGTGAAAACATGCAAAACATTGTATTCATGGTCCGACTGTTGCACATGTGATGTGGTTCGTCGGTTTTCAGATGGTCAGTCAACAATCTTGTATCAACCAATCACAGCTCACGTTTCAGCCAGCAGTCGACACATGGAGTACCTCAAATCTAACAAGAAGCCCAGAGGGCCTGTATTGCTCACCTGGTTTGTAATGCCAGGTAATGTGTTCTCAATACAAGTTCATTGTTTCTTTTCTGATTAACCGCTAAATTCCCTGTTGGGCCCTACTCTTCCTGCCCCCGGGGGATCAGAGCCAAAATTTATACAAATTCTGTTCCCTTTCTCCAGGGGATGTTTCTGGCCAAATTTGGTTACAATCCATGCAGAACTCTATGACTAGCAGCAATTTAAAGGAGTTAACTCTATTTCTCTTTTGGGCCCCACCCTTTCTGTCCCCTGGGGATCAGAGGCAAAATTTATACAAGCTCTGTTCCCCTTCCCCAGGGGATGTTTCTGGCCAAATTTGGTTTGAATCTATGCAGAACTCTATGACTAGTAGCATTGAATCTATGCAGAACTCTATGACTAGTAGCAATTTAAAGGAGTTACTTCTATTTCCCCTATTGGGCCCCGACCCTCCTGCCCCCAGGGGGTCAGAGCCAAAATTTATACAAACTCTGTTCCCCTTCCCCCAAGGATATTTTTGACCAAATTTGGTTAGAATCCATTCAGAACTCTATGACTAGTAGCAATTAAAAAGAGTTACCTCTTTTTTCCTATTGGGCCCCGCCCCTCCTGCCCCCTGGGGATCAGACCCAAAATTTATACAAACTCTGTTCCCCTTCCATAGGGGATGTTTCTGGCCAAAGTTGGTTTGAATCTATGCAGAACTCTAGGACTAGTAGTGTTTTAAAGGAAATGCTGATAGACAGACAACTGACGGACGGATGAACAGGCGACGGACGGACGGACGACGGATGCCGCGCCATGACATAAGCTCACAAGCCCTTTGAGTGGGTTGAGTGTACCAATACACAGCACAGAATTTTTCGCTGCCTTATAAATCAAAGATTAAATATTCAGTTGAGTGAGCACGAGAGTAACATGTTCATCCAATGAACTAGCTAGGTATGTACTATAGAAATTATGGGATATATCAGTTCGGGGAATAGTTAATTTTATGTTGATATTTATAGAGAGGGAATATAATACCTGTGTGAGGCTGAGAATCTTTCTCCAAGATACATCTGTAATACATCTTGCACAGTCTGACAATTGTTAAACTGTTTTGGTAATCTCTCATCTTGTCCAGCTCTGTAGGTATAAAACATTTTACTGCATGGTATCACAAATAAATCAATTCTCAGTAAGCATGCGGATATTATGGAGGCACACATGAAAATAATCGAAGAAGCAAACATTATGCCAACATGGACATAATGTCATTCAGTTTCTAGGTACCTAAGTCTCCAAACAAGGACATGATGTCATTCAGTTTCTAGGTACCTAAGTCTCCAAACAAGGACATGATGTCATTTAGTTTCTAGGTACCTAGGTCTCCAAACAAGGACATGATGTCATTTAGTTTCTAGGTACCTAGGTTTCCAAACAAGGACATGATGTCATTCAGTTTCTAGGTACCTAGGTTTCCAAACAAGGACATGATGTCATTCAGTTTCTAGGTACCTAAGTCTCCAAACAAGGACATGATGTCATTTAGTTTCTAGGTACCTAAGTCTCCAAACAAGGACATGATGTCATTTAGTTTCTAGGTACCTAGGTTTCCAAACAAGGACATGATGTCATTCAGTTTCTAGGTACCTAGGTTTCCAAACAAGGACATGATGTCATTTAGTTTCTAGGTACGTAGGTTTCCAAACAAGGACATGATGTCATTCAGTTTCTAGGTACCTAGGTTTCCAAACAAGGACATGATGTCATTCAGTTTCTAGGTACCTAGGTCTCCAAACAAGGACATGATGTCATTCAGTTTCTAGGTACCTAAGTCTCCAAACAAGGACATGATGTCATTCAGTTTCTAGGTACCTAGGCTTCCAAACAAGGACATGATGTCATTCAGTTTCTAGGTACGTAGGTTTCCAAACAAGGACATGATGTCATTCAGTTTCTAGGTACCTAGGTTTCCAAACAAGGACATGATGTCATTCAGTTTCTAGGTACCTAAGTCTCCAAACAAGGACATGATGTCATTCAGTTTCTAGGTACCTAGGCTTCCAAACAAGGACATGATGTCATTCAGTTTCTAGGTACCTAAGTCTCCAAACAAGGACATGATGTCATTCAGTTTCTAGGTACCTAGGTCTCCAAACAAGGACATGATGTCATTCAGTTTCTAGGTACCTAGGTCTCCAAACAAGGACATGATGTCATTCAGTTTCTAGGTACCTAGGTTTCCAAACAAGGACATGATGTCATTCAGTTTCTAGGTACCTAAGTCTCCAAACAAGGACATGATGTCATTTAGTTTCTAGGTACCTAGGTCTCCAAACAAGGACATGATGTCATTCAGTTTCTAGGTACCTAGGTTTCCAAACAAGGACATGATGTCATTTAGTTTCTAGGTACCTAGGTTTCCAAACAAGGATATGATGTCATTCAGTTTCTAGGTACGTTGGTTTCCAAACAAGGACATGATGTCATTCAGTTTCTAGGTACGTAGGTTTCCAAACAAGGACATGATGTCATTCAGTTTCTAGGTACCTAGGTCTCCAAACAAGGACATGATGTCATTCAGTTTCTAGGTACCTAGGTCTCCAAACAAGGACATGATGTCATTCAGTTTCTAGGTACCTAAGTCTCCAAACAAGGACATGATGTCATTCAGTTTCTAGGTACCTAAGTCTCCAAACAAGGACATGATGTCATTCAGTTTCTAGGTACCTAGGCTCCAAACAAGGACATGATGTCATTCAGTTTCTAGGTACCTAAGTCTCCAAACAAGGACATGATGTCATTCAGTTTCTAGGTACCTAGGTCTCCAAACAAGGACATGATGTCATTCAGTTTCTAGGTACCTAGGTCTCCAAACAAGGACATGATGTCATTCAGTTTCTAGGTACCTAGGTTTCCAAACAAGGACATGATGTCATTCAGTTTCTAGGTACCTAAGTCTCCAAACAAGGACATGATGTCATTTAGTTTCTAGGTACTAGGTCTCCAAACAAGGACATGATGTCATTTTAGTTTCTAGGTACCTAGGTCTCCAAACAAGGACATGATGTCATTCAGTTTCTAGGTACCTAGGTCTCCAAACAAGGACATGATGTCATTTAGTTTCTAGGTACCTAGGTTTCCAAACAAGGACATGATGTCATTCAGTTTCTAGGTACCTAGGTTTCCAAACAAGGACATGATGTCATTCAGTTTCTAGGTACCTAAGTCTCCAAACAAGGACATGATGTCATTTAGTTTCTAGGTACCTAGGTCTCCAAACAAGGACATGATGTCATTTAGTTTCTAGGTACGTAGGTCTCCAAACAAGGACATGATGTCATTTAGTTTCTAGGTACCTAGGTCTCCAAACAAGGACATGATGTCATTTAGTTTCTAGGTATCTAGGTTTCCAAACAAGGACATGATGTCATTTAGTTTCTAGGTACGTAGGTCTCCAAACAAGGACATGATGTCATTTAGTTTCTAGGTACGTAGGTCTCCAAACAAGGACATGATGTCATTTAGTTTCAAGGTACGTAGGTCTCCAAACAAGGACATGATGTCATTTAGTTTCTAGGTACCTAGGTCTCCAAACAAGGACATGATGTCATTCAGTTTCTAGGTACCTAAGTCTCCAAATGAAGAGTTGGTCAGTTTGTTCTAAATACATACTTCTGAAGGTGGGTTATATAGAAGTTGTCATTTATTCTATTTTTGATTAAAAGCTATCTGTGCCTATGATCTTTGAGAAAGTTTTTCTTCATTAAACTATGGAAAACAAAGGTTTGATGAATAGAGCAGTTACAATCATGCAAAGGCATTGACATACACATATGATGCTTAATTTACAAGCATTTGTAACAACCCAGATTAAATGTGCTGTAATACACTACTGTACGTCAATACCATGAAAAAGCTATGAAATACACATGAAAATGCCATGAAATTTCATAAATACTATGAATCTGGCCATGAAATTTTGTTATTTTTTTTTCCTGTGTACTCCTGAATTGTTTTAAATGCCATGAAAAATCAACATCATGGCCATGAATTAATTGAATATCCCATGACTATTGACAGTGGTTCTATTAATAATCAATGAAATTATCATTGAAAGAAATCCGTCTTAGTTAATGGCCATGAATTTCTGTAATGATCACTTTTTCATGTGACATTCATGGCCATTGATTTGTCAGTGATATCAATGAATTTTAGATTTTATGAAAGGTATTATTTCATGGCCATTTATTTGATAATGATGGCCATGAATTAATAGGAGAGCTAAAGTGGAAAGTATTCCATGGCCATGTTTTTTTAGGCTGATAATGAAAATAAAATAACTGATGATTCATGGCCATGAAAATTTACAATTATGAAAATTAACCGTAATTAGAAATTAGCTAATTAAGATACTAGTAATTTCATAGCCTTGCCTTAATTAAAATGAGTTTTGTTTGTCAAAAGTCAATAATTAAAGTCAAATTACTCCCTTTTTTCCTAAACTTGAGACACATGACTTCTGTTTTCTATTATTAGAGTCATGTGACTTCTATATTTTAATATAGGAAATCAAAAATGGCTGCTGTGTCTGTTGATGTATGACCAGGAACAGAATTTTCATGCTCACTAATCTGTTATATGCTCTGTAGACAAGTGCCGGAATTTAATCCTGAGTTCCTAAAGGTACAGTAAACAATTTGAGATAAAATGTGATTCCTTACAATTAATGAAATTGCATACACTGAGCGGCATTGCCAAATTCTCACAATCAACTACATGACAGTGCATGTACAAATTTATTTGCCATGTGCCTGCATGTTGAATGTTTTATATGTTTTGTTAATGCTGATTTAACTTTCAAACTGAAGATTGTTTTTTCATTGTATTTCTTTATTTTGAAATACATTAAAGCAGAGATACATTAAAGCAGAGAGTTTTTGATTACAGATTTAGGAAAACTGATCATAACATGCCGAATGTAATATATTTGTACTTTAATTCCTTTATCATAAAATTCATGGCCATGAATGATAAGTATGCATTCTATTGTCAATTTCATGAAAATCAAAACTATGTGATTGTATTGGTTCCATGGCCATGAAAATGGTTAAATCACATCAGACAAGCAATTCTCATGGGTTGAAAATTCATGGCCCATGAATTATGTTCCTTTCAAGGGGAATTTCATGGCCATGATGCAAGGATAGTTATGATTCATTGGATAATCATGGGTATGAAAATCCCCATGAAATTATTCCTAGGTTTCATGGCCATGAAATTGAATGATGACATAATTCAATTTCATGGTCAAAATTTAACATGCATTCATGGCATTTTCATGTTTATTTATTCAAATTCATGGCTATGAATAATGATCCTTTTAAGGGTTTTTTCATGGCAAAGTTTTATGGAATTTTCATGCATTATTTTCATGGGTAACTGTTCATGGCAAATTCATGCGCTGGCATGCAGTAGTGATAGTTCTTGTTTATTATTTATACATAAAAGTATGCTTTATGTAAATGAAAACAAAAAGTCACATTATAAATACTATTGCATTTTATCACTGTAAAACTTGTTTTTTTGGTTTGACTTTGGCCTTTTTCGATTATGCCGTTTGACTGGTTGGACCTAGTTATTTGTTTATGAATTAAAGACGGACCTGGTGATTTTATATTGTTTTCAGACGAGCCTTGACAAAGCCAAGTGAGTCACAGGCCTGAATCATAAACCGCAGGTCCGTCAGGATTTATAGTTGAAATAATGACCTTTACAAATGATAGAACCGGTTGTTCCGAATAAACGAAAACGGCCTTTGTGTACACATTTTACTGCACTGTAGACATAAATATTATGATTTTTGGAAGTACTGCTAAAATTCATTTTGAGCACTTATTTGACTTCGTGTGTAGAATTAAAACATGTGTTTTAGAGTATCTCAAAGTGTTGGTAACTTTTGGTGGTGAAACATATTAAAAGTTCCTCTTGATTCATGGGTATGAATAGCGTTTCTGAAAAACTACTTTTAGAATGCCCTGACATCTTCAATTAGCATATCTGATTTATCCCATTTGAAAAGACTCAGTGGAGTATTTTTTTAAAAGATATTTTATGAACAAGTAGATACATATATCATAGGATTCAAACCTTTTGGTGATTTTGTCAGCGATGCCTCGTACAACAGCTGACTGCATTGTAGGACAGACAGAATTCTTCACATGAGGGGTCAAGGACATCCAGGGGAGATCACCCCCAAGTGACAGCAGGGAATCAATAAAGAACTCATCTTCATGAATTGGGTATGGGAAACTCGAACTCACTGAAGCCATCTAAATGATAAACAAGATAAAATATTTTTGAGAGAAAGAGATTATACATATACATACATGTACAGAAATCATTGTATATTTTTTAAAATCATAAAATATCAATTACTTCATACATGCCATACCTCCCAGCGTGAGACAAAACCTCCCATATTTTAAAGCCTTTTATTGTCTCCCGGCAGGAGAGTCTAAATTCCCGATTTCTATAAACCCCTCCGTTTTATTTTCGTTGCCACATTTGTGTACATGCAAGGTTAATTTTAACACGAGAGTAACCACTCCCTGGCCCCCTGACCAACACCCAAGTGGCCCTAATTAGCAGCCTTGGGCTTTTTCCACCTTGGCTTGTGGTGTCACTTTCACTCACGTCTGTGTATTACGTAAACTGAAGTCAAGCAGCCGATGTTAAATAGGCCTATCTGTATTTGATGGATGTCACTAACTTTGCAATCGTAATGGCCGCCATTTTGGGTAATTGTAATAGATGATCCGGATTTTATAGAATTTCCGGATTTCCTAATAACCACGTTTTTAAAATGGAAAAAGTATTATTTTTTAAGAATTTCTGTATAAATTTATTTTTAGAAAAAAAAATTAATAATAAACAAGAGGCCCATGGGCCTTAACGGTCATCTGACTCATGGCATAAAACAACAAACTCACGGTATAAAGTATTGGTTAACGATTAATATAAACAATACAAGGAACTCCTTAGTGGAATATGTAATTTTCTGAAAAAGGTAAACGTCATTTGTTGAACAAACTTGGTAGAACTTCATCCAAATATGGTCGAAACCCATTCAAGGATTAATATAAGGAGGAGTCAGATTTTAAAGCCAAATTTCAGCAAAGCTCCCATTTTGGACCTCGGTCATACTATCCCCATGGGTCTTACCTCGGTCCTTTATAAAATCTGATTTTCCTTACCTAAAGTTCCCCCTTCTGAATCAATTAAAACCCCTTTAGACCAATTTTCATTGAGATCGGAGACTGAAACCTTAAAACAGGAAGTGGGCCAGCGGCCATCTTGGAATACCAAAATCAATTACGAAAATGTTTGCATGTTGTTCGGCATCAATTAAAACCCCTATAGACCAATTTTCATTGAGATCAGAGACTGAAACCTTAAAACAGGAAGTGGGCCAGCGGCCATTTGGAATACAAAATCTTTACAAAATGTTTGCATGTTGTTCGGCATCAATTAAAACCCTATAGATAAAATTTTCATTGGATCAGAGAGTGAAACCAAATATGGATAAAAAACAGGAAGGAGGGTAGAATTTTAAAGCTAAAATTAAGAAAATTTGCCCTTTTGGGGCCCCACCCCTCAGCCCCTTGGGGTCGGACCAGGCTCATTTATATAAAATATGATTTCCTTCCCCAATGATGTTTCACACCAAATATGGATAAAATTCATCCAAGGATGAAGCAGGAGGAGGATTTTAAAGCTAAAATTAAGAAAATTTCCCCATTTGGGGCCTCACCTCTCAGCCCCTAGGAGTGTCGAACCAGGCTCATTTATATAAAATATGATTGTCCATCCCCAATGATATTTCACATCAAATATGGATGAAATCCATCCAAGGATGAAGGAGGAGTAGGATTTTAAAGCTAAAATTAAGAAAATTTGCCCATTTGGGGCCCCATCCCTCAGCCCCTAGGGTTGGACCACGCTCATTTACATAAAATATGATTATGTCCTTCCCCAATGATGTTTTATACTAAATATAGATGAAATACATCAAGGATGAAGGAGGAGTAGGATTTAAAAGCTAAAATTAAGAAAATTTGCCCTTTTGGGGCCCCACCCCTCAGCCCCTAGGGATCGGACCACGCTCATTTATATAAAATATGATTGTCCGTCCCCAATGATGTTTCACACCAAATATGGATGAAATCCATCCAAGGATGAAGGAGGAGTAGGATTTAAAAGCTAAAATTAAGAAAATTTGCCCTTTTTGGGGCCCCACCCCTCAGCCCCTAGGGGTCGGACCACGCTCATTTATATAAAATATGATTGTCCGTCCCCAATGATGTTTCACACCAAATATGGATAAAATGCATCTAAGGATGAAGGAGGAGTAGGATTTTAAAGCTAAAATTAAGAAAATTTGCCTTTTTGGGACCCCACCCCTCAGCCCCTAGGGGTCGGACCAGGCTCATTTATATAAAATATGATTGTCCGTCCCAAATGATGTTTCACACCAAATATGGATGTAATCTGTCCAAGGATGAAGGAGGAGTAGGATTTAAAAGCTTAAATTAAGAAAATTTGCCCTTTTGGGGCCCATCCCTCAGCCCCTAGGGGTCGGACCAGGCTCATTTATATAAAATATGATTTTCCTTCCCCAATGATGTTTCAAACCAAATATGGATGAAATCCATCCAAGGATGAAGGATGAGTAGGATTTTAAAGCTAAAATTAAGAAAATTTGCCCTTTTGGGGCCCTGCCCCTCTGACCCTAGGGGTCGGACCTGGCTCATTTATATAAAATATGATTGTCCTTCCCTAATGATGTTTTACACCAAATATGGATGAAATCCATCCAAGGATGAAGGAGGAGTAGGATTTTTAAGCTTAAATTAAGAAAATTTGCCCTTTTGGGGCCCCACCCCTCAGCCCCTAGGGGTCGTACCCGGCTCATTTATATAAAATATAATTCGCCTTCCCCAATGATGTTTCACACCAAATATGGATGTAATCCGCTCAAGGGTTAAGGAGGAGTAGGCTTTTGTATAAATAGTCTTACGCACGACGCACGGCGGACGACGACGGACGAAACATGATGACAATAGGTCATCCTGACCTTCGGTCAGATGACCTAAAAACAGATATTTAATTTATTCATATATGTCGCGCGTATACCTCCCTCTTTTGAGACCAAAATTCCTTAAAATGGTTATCAATCTCCCTCTCCACCCCTAGAAAAAAATGGCATGTATGTTACTTATAACCAGTATAGGCCTACTAGTTAGACATAAGTAACAGAGGTGAAACTATTGTATGAAGTTTTAACTAGTAAGGGCTTTAGGGAAACCCATATGTGAAATTTGAGAATGCTCCCTTCAGTACTATTTGAGAAATAGCAGTAACAAACTTTCACTATCAAAATCCTGGTGGTCATTTTGTTGACCGATCAGTCCTAAAATACAATATGTACAACTAAGGCCCTAGGAGGCCCCACATGTGAAATTTGAGAAATATCCCTCCAGCACTTTCTGAGAAATAGCGATAACAAGAAATGTTAACAGACGGAATGACGTACAACAGACCATCATCAGATGATGGCTAAAAAAATCGGGGCAGGCAATAAAACAATGCGGGCAGGGATGAACATCTAGTAATTAATTTATTGTAGCCTTAAAGGCCCACTACCTTTCCGAAACGGCTTTTAATTTTTAAAATGGGAATATAAAACAAGATCAATAATTTTGTAGAGTCTTAAAAATTATTAACTTACCGTTAATACTACATTTATCATCACCTTCTGAACGATTTGATTAAGATAAACAAGAGGCCCATGGGCCTTTACGGTCATCTGACTCATGGCACAAAACAACAAAGTTACAGTAGAAAGTAGTGGTTAACAATTAATATAAATAATACAAGGAACTCCTTAGTTGAATATGTAAGTTTCTGAAATAGGTAAATGTCATTTGTTGAACAAACTTGGTTGCCCTTCATCCATATATGGTTGTAACCCATTCAAGGATTAATATAAGGAGTCAGATTTTAAAGCCAAATTTCAGCTAAGCTCCCAGTTTGGACCTCCGCCGTACTATCCCCATGGGTCTTAGCCTGGTCCTTTATAAAATATGATTGTCCTCACCTAAAGTCCCCCCTTCTGAATCAATTAAAACCCCTTTAGACCAATTTTCATTGAGATCTGAAATGAACCCGAACACAGGAAGTGGGCCAGCAGCCATCTTGAAATACCAAAATTTTTACGAAAATGTTTGCATGTTGTTCGCCATCAATTAAAACCCCTATAGACCAATTTTCATTAAGATCAGAGACTGAAACCTTAAAACAGATAGTGGGCCAGCGGCCATCTTGGAATACAATGATCATTATGAAAATGTTTGCACGTTGTTCGGCATCAATTAAAACCCCTATAGACCAATTTTCATTGAGATCAGAGAGTGAAACCTGAAAACAGGAAGTGGGCCAGCTAAAATTAAGAAAATTTCCCTTTTTGGGGGCCCCACCCCTCAGCCCCTAGGGGTCAGACCAGGCTCATTTATATAAAATATGATTGTCCTTGCCCAATGATGTTTCACACTAAATATAAATGAAATCCATCCAAGGATGAAGGAGGAGTAGAATTTTAAAGCTTAAAATAAGATAATTTGCCCTTTTTGGGCCCCACCCCTCGGCCCCTAGGGGTCAGACCTATCTCAAATATATAAAATATGAATGTCCTTACCTAATGATGTTTCACACTAAATATGAATGAAATCCATCAAAGGATGAAGGAGGAGTAGGAATTTAAATCTAAAATAAGAAAATTTGCCCTTTTGGGGCCCCACCCCTCAGCCCCTAGGGGTCGGACCAGGCTCATTTATATAAAATATGATTTTCCTTCCCCAATGATGTTTCAAACCAAATATGGATGAAATCCATCCAAGGATGAAGGATGAGTAGGATTTTAAAGCTAAAATTAAGAAAATTTGCCCTTTTGGGGCCCTGCCCCTCTGACCCTAGGGGTCGGACCTGGCTCATTTATATAAAATATGATTGTCCTTCCCTAATGATGTTTTACACCAAATATGGATGAAATCCATCCAAGGATGAAGGAGGAGTAGGATTTTTAAGCTTAAATTAAGAAAATTTGCCCTTTTGGGGCCCCACCCCTCAGCCCCTAGGGGTCGTACCCGGCTCATTTATATAAAATATAATTCGCCTTCCCCAAATGATGTTTCACACCAAATATGGATGTAATCCGCTCAAGGGTTAAGGAGGAGTAGGCTTTTGTATAAAATAGTCTTACGCACGACGCACGGCGGACGACGACGGACGAAACATGATGACAATAGGTCATCCTGACCTTCGGTCAGATGACCTAAAAACAGATATTTAATTTATTCATATATGTCGCGCGTATACCTCCCTCTTTTGAGACCAAAATTCCTTAAAATGGTTATCAATCTCCCTCTCCACCCCTAGAAAAAAATGGCATGTATGTTACTTATAACCAGTATAGGCCTACTAGTTAGACATAAGTAACAGAGGTGAAACTATTGTATGAAGTTTTAACTAGTAAGGGCTTTAGGGAAACCCATATGTGAAATTTGAGAATGCTCCCTTCAGTACTATTTGAGAAATAAGCAGTAACAAACTTTCACTATCAAAATCCTGGTGGTCATTTTTTGTTGACCGATCAGTCCTAAAATACAATATGTACAACTAAGGCCCTAGGAGGCCCCACATGTGAAATTTGAGAAATATCCCTCCAGCACTTTCTGAGAAATAGCGATAACAAGAAATGTTAACAGACGGAATGACGTACAACAGACCATCATCAGATGATGGCTAAAAAAATCGGGGCAGGCAATAAAACAATGCGGGCAGGGATGAACATCTAGTAATTAATTTATTGTAGCCTTAAAGGCCCACTACCTTTCCGAAACGGCTTTTAATTTTTAAAATGGGAATATAAAACAAGATCAATAATTTTGTAGAGTCTTAAAAATTATTAACTTACCGTTAATACTACATTTATCATCACCTTCTGAACGATTTGATTAAGATAAACAAGAGGCCCATGGGCCTTTACGGTCATCTGACTCATGGCACAAAACAACAAAGTTACAGTAGAAAGTAGTGGTTAACAATTAATATAAATAATACAAGGAACTCCTTAGTTGAATATGTAAGTTTCTGAAATAGGTAAATGTCATTTGTTGAACAAACTTGGTTGCCCTTCATCCATATATGGTTGTAACCCATTCAAGGATTAATATAAGGAGTCAGATTTTAAAGCCAAATTTCAGCTAAGCTCCCAGTTTGGACCTCCGCCGTACTATCCCCATGGGTCTTAGCCTGGTCCTTTATAAAATATGATTGTCCTCACCTAAAGTTCCCCCTTCTGAATCAATTAAAACCCCTTTAGACCAATTTTCATTGACAAGATCTGAAATGAACCCGAACACAGAAGTGGGCCAGCAGCCATCTTGAAATACCAAAATTTTTACGAAAATGTTTGCATGTTGTTTCGCCATCAATTAAAAAAAAACCCCTATAGACCAATTTTCATTAAGATCAGAGACTGAAACCTTAAAACAGGAAGTGGGCCAGCGGCCATCTTGGAATACAATGATCATTATGAAAATGTTTGCACGTTGTTCGGCATCAATTAAAACCCCTATAGACCAATTTTCATTGAGATCAGAGAGTGAAACCTGAAAACAGGAAGTGGGCCAGCTAAAATTATAGAAAATTTCCCTTTTTGGGGCCCCACCCCTCAGCCCCTAGGGTCAGAACCAGGCTCATTTATATAAAATTATGATTGTCCTTTGTCCCTTGCCCAAAGGATGTTATTCAACACCTAAATATACAATTAGAAGCCATCCAATGGATGAAGGAGGAGCTAAGAATTTTAAAGCGATAAATCAATAAGATAATTACGCCCTTCTTAGGGGGGCCCCCACCCCCTCGGCCCCCTATGGGTCCAGACCTATCCTCTCATACACCTAAAAACATAAGAATCAGTCCTTATCCTAATGATGTACATCAACACTAAAATATAAATAGAATAACCCTCAAGAGCTGAAGGAGCAATCGAAATGCTAAAACTAAAATACGAAAATTTGCCCTTTTGCGGGCATCCCAACCATCGCTCCAGCCCCCTAAGGGAGACGTGACCAAGCACATATAACTATAAAAATAAGATTTTTCCCTTCCGCAAAGGAATGTTTCCAAACCAATTATGGATGAAATCCATCCAAGGATGGAAGGAATGAGTAGGATTTTAAAGCTACAAATTAAGAAAATTTGCCCTATTTTTTGGGGCCCTGCCCCTCTGACCCTAGGGGTCGGGTACCTGGCTCATTTATATAAAATATGATTGTCCTTCACCCTAATGAGTTTTTACACACCAAATATAGGATGAAATCCATCCAAGGAATGAAGGAGGATAGAGTAGGATATTTTAAGCTTAAATTAAGAAAATTTGCCCTTTTCAGGGGCCCACACCCCTTCAGCACCCTAGGGGTCGTACCCGGCTCATTTATATAGAAACTATAATTCGCCTTCCCCAATGTATGTTTTCACTCCAAATATGGATGTAATCCGCTCAAGGGTTAAGGAGAGTAGGCTTTTGTATAAATAGTATCTTAACGCACAGACCACGGCGGACGGGACGGACGAAACATGATAGACAATAGGTCATACCCTGACCTTCGGTCAGATGACCTAAAAACAGATATTTAATTTATTCATATATGTCGCGCGTATCCCTCCCTCTTTTGAGACAAAAATTCCTTAAAATGAGTTATCAATCTCCCTCTCCACCCCCCTAGAAAAAAATGGCATGTATGTAACTTATAACCAGTATAGGCCTACTAGTTAGACATAAGTAACAGAGGTGAAACTATTGTATGAAGTTTTAACTAGTTAAGGGCTTTAGGGAAACCCCATATGTGAAATTTGAGAATGCTCCCTTCAGTACTATTTGAGAAATAGCAGTAACAAACTTTCACTATCAAAATCCTGGTGGTCATTTTGTTGACCGATCGATCAGTCCTAAAATACAATATGTACAACTAAGGCCCTAGGAGGCCCCACAATGTGAAATTTGAGAAATATCCCTCCAGCACTTTCTGAGAAATAGCGATAACAAAGAAATGTTAACAGACGGAATGACGTACAACAGACCATCATCAGATGATGGCTAAAAAAATCGGGGCAGGCAATAAAACAATGCGGGCAGGGATGAACATCTAGTAATTAATTTATTGTAGCCTTAAAGGCCCACTACCTTTCCGAAACGGCTTTTAATTTTTAAAATGGGAATATAAAAACAAGATCAATAATTTTGTAGAGTCTTAAAAATTATTAACCTTACCGTTAATACTACATTTATCATCACCTTCTGAACGATTTGATTAAAATAAACAAGAGGCCCATGGGCCTTTACGGTCATCTGACTCATGGCACAAAACAACAAAGTTACAGTAGACAGTAGAAAGTAGTGGTTAACAATTAATATAAATAATACAAGGAACTCCTTAGTTGAATATGTAAGTTTTCTGAAATAGTGTAAATGTCATTTGTTGAACAAACTTGGTTGCCCTTCATCCATATATGGTTGTAACCCATTCAAGGATTAATATAAGGAGTCAGATTTAAAGCCAAATTTCAGCTAAGCTCCCCAGTTTGGACCTCCGCCGTACTATCCCCATGGGTCTTAGCCTGGTCCTTTATAAAATATGATTGTCCTCACCTAAAGTTCCCCCCCTTCTGAATCAATTAAAACCCCTTTAGACCAATTTTCATTGAGATCTGAAATGAACCCGAACACAGGAAGTGGGCCAGCAGCCATCTTGAAATACCAAAATTTTTACGAAAATGTTTGCATGTTGTTCGGCAACAATTAAAACCCCTATAGACCAATTTTCATTAAGATCAGAGACCTGAAACCTTAAAACAGGAAGTGGGCCAGCGGCCCATCTTGGAATACAATGATCTTTACGAAAAAATGTTTGCACGTTGTTCGGCCATCAATTAAAACCCCCTATAGACCAATTTTCATTGAGATCAGAGAGTGAAACCTGAAAACAGGAAGTGGGCCAGCTAAAATTAAGAAAATTTCCCTTTTTGGGGCCCCCACCCCTCAGCCCCTAGGGGTCAGACCAGGCTCATTTATATAAAATATTGATTTTCCTTGCCCAATGATGTTTCACACTAAATATAAATGAAATCCATCCAAGGATGAAGGAGGAGTAGAATTTTAAAAGCTTAAAATAAGAATAATTTGCCCTTTTTTGGGCCCCACCCCTCGGCCCCTAGGGGTCAGAGCCTATCTCAAATATATAAAATATGAATGTCCTTACCTAATGATGTTTCACACTAAAAATATGAATGAAATCCATCAAAGGATGAAGGAGGAGTAGGAATTTAAATCTAAAATAAGATAATTTGCCCTTTTGGGGCCCCACCCCTCAGCCCCTAGGGGTCGGACCAGGCTCATTTATATAAAATATGATTTTCCTTCCCCAATGATGTTTCAAACCAAATATGGATGAAATCCATCCAAGGATGAAGGATGAGTAGGATTTTAAAGCTAAAATTAAGAAAATTTGCCCTTTTTGGGCCCTGCCCCTCTGACCCTAGGGGTCGGACCTGGCTCATTTATATAAAATATGATTGTCCTTCCCTAATGATGTTTTACACCAAATATGGATGAAATCCATCCAAGGATGAAGGAGGAGTAGGATTTAAAAGCTAAATTGAAGAAAATTTGCCCTTTTGAGGCCCTGCCCCTCTGACCCTAGGGGTCGAACCAAGCTCATTTTATATAAAATATGATTGTCCTTCCCTAATGAAGTTTCACACCAAATATGGATGAAATCCATCCAAGGATGAAGGAGGAGTAGGAATTTAAAGCTAAAATAAGAAAATTTGCCCTTTTGGGGCCCCACCCCTCAGCCCCTAGGGGTCGGACCAGGCTCATTTATATAAAATATGATTGTCCTTCCCCAATGATGTTTCAAACCAAATATGGATGAAATCCATCCAAGGATGAAGGCGGAGTAGGATTTTAAAGCTAAAATTAAGAAAATTTGCCCTTTTAGGGCCCCACCCCTCTGACCCTAGGGGTCGGACTAGGCTCATTTATATAAAAAATATGATTGTCCTTCCCTAATGAAGTTTCACACCAAATATGGATGAAATCCATCCAAGGATGAAGGAAGAGTAGGATTTTAAAGCTAAAATTAAGAAAATTTGCCCTTTTGAGGCCCTGCCCCTCTGACCCTAGGGGTCGGACCAAGCTCATTTATATAAAATATAATTGTCCTTCCCTAATGAAGTTTCACACCAAATATGGATGAAATCCATCCAAGGATGAAGGAGGAGTAGGATTTTAAAGCTTAAAATAAGAAAATTTGCCCTTTTGGTGCCCCACCTCTCAGCCCCTAGGGGTCGGACCAGGCTCATTTATAAAAAATATGATTGTCCTTCCCCAATGATGTTTCAAACCAAATATGGATGAAATCCATCAAAGAATGAAGGAGGTGTAGGCTTTTGTATAAATAGTCTTACGCACGACGG
Organism: Argopecten irradians; assembly: GCF_041381155.1. Classification (NCBI taxonomy): domain Eukaryota; kingdom Metazoa; phylum Mollusca; class Bivalvia; order Pectinida; family Pectinidae; genus Argopecten; species Argopecten irradians. Next base: position 42,647,871 of record NC_091143.1, read on the forward strand.
ACAGCGGACGGCGCACGACGACGGACGAAAAGCGATGACAATAGGTCATCCTGACCTTCGGTCAGATGACCTAATAAAATGTTTATTTTCATAACGCGGGTCGTATTATGTTTTCCCGCCGTCGTCCTAAATACCGCGCGGTAGTTGATTATCACTGCGCCAGACGGCAAAACAGTGAATTGACTCTCCACTGTTTTCATATATTATAGGAAATCTTGCATATGTTTGGTGTCGTAACCTTATTTTAGGTCATCGGTAAGCATTGCATTTTCTTATGTTATTAATGTTTTTTTAAAAATCTTTATATTTTGCTCCGGAAAGGTAATGGGCCTTCATAATGCCTTAATTTTCCGATACCATTTATTTAAATTTTGTGTTTTGAACTAACCGAAGGTTAACCATATTTGATTTAATAATGACATTGACAAAGTAATAAAGGGACATTCAGGAAAAAGTAGTTCGGTCACACTGTCAGCCAATCAGAATGTGTACAGAGTTTATACTGTGACAAGATGCAAGATGAGATCTTGCGTTTCTGTGATGTGTCACGTTTATTACGATATTATTTCAATCTGTAGGAATATCAGAACATCTGTGAATAATTATTAACTATAAGATACTAGGAAACGTAATTCAGCCATTGGTAAATATATACCTGTTCTTTAATGCATCGTAATCAGCCGATATGAGCGATCCATTGAGAGAAAGCGTGGTTAGTTACAGGAAGTGTGAACCGGAAATGACGTAGTACGCAAGTTGTCATGTGTGAAATATTCCTATTTTTAGTACGAGCGAGTATAGGAGGAGTTTCGGATGTAAGTACAGTTACGTGGTATGTCAAGTTATAACTAATTTTGGTAGGTTAGGATGTGTTTATTTATTACGTATAATTTAACAATGTTGCATTTGGTGTACGCAATCTTTTTCCAACAAGAATCCAGCAATAGAATAATCTCGCGTGGTTACTATATTGGTTTTCCAGCAACAACTGCTCCAGCAAGGTTCCGTTAATCTTCGGGGGTTTGTGGGAGTTTCACTATCTTGACTTTGGGAGTCAAGTGTGAGTACATGTCTATGATGATGTTTCCTCTGTGTAACATTATCCGCTAGGGATGTAAGCAGGTGTTTCCCTCATCCCCGATGCGGTGTGTCTATGTCATTTATTTATGTATTGATGTATGTGTACGTGTTTAAATGTGGGGATATTTTCCATATATTATTTAATAGGATTTTCGTAACTAGTAAACTGTAGATTATTCTGTCCATTATTTGTGGAATGGATTGTAGTTCAACTTAACTGTTTCTGATTCTAGAGAATCGTTTTGGGGGGAAATAGTTATTATCCAGTGATAGATTTTTATATAGAGGTACATTTTATAATTCAGAAGTATTAGGGAATTAATTTTTACATTTTTTAGATGTTGGAGATTGCTGGATTTATTGGTAGGAAATATTGTAATGTAACCATAGGATAGCTACTGTGAGAGGTGTGTTTAGCAAGGAATAGATCTTCAGGATTGTATCATTGTTTATTGTAATATATTTGAAACATAATTAAATTATTTTAACTTTATTTAACTCTCTTGGTTGTATATTGATTAGGAATCACAGTCTCGGTGACAGTGTAATTATTTTGTATGAGAATCTTGAAACCCTCATTACCTATGTAACTAAAGTTTGTTATAAAAATATACATTGTACCTAATGGGGGGTCCAAGGGGTATACAAGCTCCATGGAAAACCGTTGATAGACATGGTTTTGAGGACTGAGGAATGACAGTCAATTTGGTGCTGCCAGATGCCGGAGAGACGAAGGAGATCCCCGTGGAAGAAGATGCCTTAACCAAGTAGACTTAATTGAGATTATATTATAGATCCCCCTTTTAATGAGATAGTCCTTGACCATTAGTCACCCCCGAGTCCTAAAATTATGGTTACATTTGGTATAATATTTTGTTTGAGTAAACAGCCTATCTTGGGGTTGAATATGAACAGTCATTCAAGGTTAAATTTACAAAAGGTAACCATTGAACAAACCTTGAAATGTATAGATGTATGTTCACACCAAATATTGGGATAAACCCATACCAAGGATTAATATAAGGGGATGTTAAGATTTGTACAAGCCATGAAAAATTTACCTTTTGAAAAGAATGAATGCTAATTTAAACGATTGAATGTCACAACTACCTTGGTTACCTTATCTAATACAAAAATGTCATTATGAAGATGTATGTACCATGAAAAATTTACCTTTTCAAAGCCAACCAAGGTCAATGAATTCATTTTATCACAAAAATTATGACATTGTAAAAATTTACCTTTCTACAGATGGGAATGGAAGTAATAGAATTTTAAATCGATTTTAAAATTGAAATATTTTGCCTTTTATCCAAGCCCTGTAATGGCATCCATAGGTAAATGAAACAGGTGTAAGATGAATTACATTAAAATTGAGATCCTTTTTACTGAAACCTACTTAAAATAGGAATCTGTGATCACGCTAAGTGGCCCATGTAGGACAGAAAGGTTAAATGATAAAATGTTAGAAATCGGATTTTTCCAAATTAACAATGTTGCCCTTCAAGAGGCCCTTAACTTACACATGTAAGGCCATTCCCGCCCCTATATTAAAAAACTGGTTAAATTTTCAATATTAAGGTTGAACTCAACAGCTGTGCAAAAATTCACATTCAAATCTACCAGGAAGTAGTTTTCAAGCAAAAATCTTCACCCCCATTCCTACAGGTAATTACGAAAATTCACTATATTATCGCATTTCATAAAACACAGGTAAATTTTACCAATTATCATTTAGCCTAAATCATCTAATGACTGAAAGGAGTTCACTTAAAAAAAAATCTACATTTTTCAAGTTTTGGGCCAAAATGGACCCCTTAGCCAGGGTCCCAAAAGGGGTCATCCATTATCTTCCCATTTATGAATATCAATTTAATCACGTTTTCTACACAAAAATTTCACAAAAATTGGCCTGAAATCCATCTCAAAGATACGGAGGAGAAATATGTAAGAAGTTAAATATTGATAAACATCAAAGATGAGACACAGAAAAAAAATTAAGAAAAATTTGCCAAGAGATTAAATTTGTCCCCCCATCAAATTGCCCCACCACCCCTTCCCCCTATTATACTATTTAATACCAGACTCATTTATATAATATATAATTGTTTTTCCCCCAATAATGCATTCCACCAAATATGATAAAATTCATCCATCCAAGGATGAAGGAGGAGGTAGGATTTTAAAGCTTAAAAAACCCCAGTCTTTGAAAAAATATTGCACCTTTGTATTTTGGGGGCCCCACCCCTCAGCCCCTAGGGGTAAAAATGAACCAGGCTCATTTATAAAAAATATGATGCCAAAAGTCTTCCCAGAATGATCAACGCCTTTTACACCAAATATGTATAACTTAAATGAAGGTTCCATTCCAAGGATGAAGGAGGAGTCAAGGTAGGATTTTAAAAATTTTTAAAATAAGAAAAAGTTTGATTTTGCCCAATTTTGGGAGAAGAAATTTCAGTCCCCTAGGGATTACACTACAGCTCATTAATCATACAAAATATGATTACCTTCCCAATAACTGATTTTACACTACCAAATATATGATGAAATCAATCCAAAATTTCTGTGAAAAAATGAATTTATGAGGAATAGGATTTTAAAGCTAAAATTAAGAAAATTTGCCCTTTTTGGGGGCCCCACCCCTAGCCCCTAAGGGGTCGGACCATTTGTGCTCACATTAATAAAAATTGATTCTCGTCCCAACAATATGTTTCACACCAAATATGGATGAAATCCATCCAATGATGAAGGAAAGTAGGATTTTAAATTTTAAAATTAAGAAAATTTGCCCCTTTTGGGGGCCCTATGACCCACTAAAAGCCCCTAGGGTTCGGACAACTCATTTATATAAAATATGATTTTCCTTCCCAATGATGGTTTCACACACAAATATGGATGAAATCCATCCAAGGATGAATCAGGAGATTATAGAATTTTAAAGCTAAAATTAAGAAAATTTGCCCTTTTGGGGCCCCACCATTCATCAGCCCCCCTAGGGGTCGGACCTTAAGCTCATTTATATAAAAATATGATTGTCCTTTGCCACAAATGTTTTCAACAAAAATATGGATGAAATCCATCCAAGGATGAAATAAGATGAGTAGGATTTTAAAGCTAAAAATTAAGAAAATTTGCCCTTTTGGGGCCCCACCCCTGAGCCCCCTAGGGGTCGGACCACCACTCATTTATATAAAATATGATTGTCCTTCCCTAATGATGTTTCACACCAAACCTAATGGATGAAATCCATCCAAGATGAAGGAGGAGTAGGATTTTTTATCTAAAGCTTAAAATAAGAAAAATTTGCCCTTTTTTTGGGCCCCACCCCTCAGCCCCTAGGGTCGGACCAGGCTCATTTATATAAAATATGATTGTCCTTCCCCTAGTAATGAAAGTTTCACATTAAAATATGGATTATGAAATCCATCAATTCATGTAAAATTTTCTAGGATGAATTAAATAAAAATATGAAAGAAATGAAGATTTTCATTTGTAATGATTATGCAGGAATTAATGATAAAACAAAATTAATGGAAAATTTGCCCATGAGCAATTTTGCCAAACTAGCCCCTGCCCCTCTGACGCCCCTAGGGGTCGGACCTGGCTCTCATTTATATAAAATATGATTGTCCTTCCCCAAAAGTTTCACACCAAATATGATGAAACATCCAAGGATGAAGGTGAGAGTAGGATTTTAAAGCTTAAAATTAAGAAAATTTGCCCATTTGGGGCCCCATAGTGAGCCCCTAAAGGGTCGATGAGTCACCAGGCTCATTTGATAAAAAAAATTATTGTCCATCCTTGAGTTACATAAACTTTTAAAATCAGATGAAATCCATCCATCCAGGATAATGTAAAGGAGGAGTAGGATTTTCCTTTTAAAATAATTTGAAAAATTTCTTTGAGCCCACCCTTTATATCTGACCTATGCACATTGTATATTTATATAAAAAATGTAATGTTAATCTTTAAAACAATGATTTTCAACCAAATAATCCAAATCAATAAATAATATTAGGAAGAGTATTTGATTTTAAATTTCAAAAATTGATAAAATTAAAACAACAGCCCCACAGGAAAGTTGACCAAGGAAATTTCAAGATATAAAAAAATTATAACCATAAGCATTCCTAGGGGTGACCAGTTTCACACCAAATATATTGAAATCACCCAAATGAATGAAGATTTTTTCATAATTATATGAATCCATGAATGTAATGATTGTTCTAATAGGTCTCAAATGCTCATTTATATAAAAAATGATTATCCTTTTCATGATTAATCATAAAAATTTGGATCCATCCAAGTTTTGGAAAATAGATTTAATTAAATTAAAGGAATAATTCATACTTTAAATATAAATTATTAAATTGATGGTCATTTGTTAAATCCCATTTGATTTTACAAAATGAATGTTACAAACCTAGGATGGTGTCCAGTAACTTGATCAATTAGGATTTTATCATAAAATTCACTTTTTAATTTGCCCTTTTTATGGGCCCCATGAACAGCCCCAAAAGGGGTCGAGCCAAATTCATTTTTAATTACAGTTAAATTGCCCTTTCCCTACTCTTTGTTTGTTTAAATGAAATGTTATAAAAATTGTCCATTTTTTAAAAATTATGGAGAATATTAATAGGATTTATTTTGAAACTGATAGGCCATATTTTTATAATAGTCTTATGCATGCCCATGAAAACAATGCCATGTCTTTATCTTTGGAATGCAGGAGTTTTAAACCCTGTTAAACAATATGATTTTAATTAACATGTCCCCCTGAATCTTCAATTTATGTATAAAAGATTAATATTACATCCATGCAGTTTCCACCAAATATTGGATGTTCAATCCCTATTGGGATGATAGGATGAGTACAATTTTAAGTCATTACTTTAATGAAAAATGTCCCCTGTGTAGCTTTGATTTAAAGCTCTAGACCCCATAGGAAATTATCCATCCCAGGTATTTAAATAAAATGTTTGTCCTTTAACAAACTATTTTATTCGATGAAAATCAAAAGTAAGGAGAGTAAGGTTACTTAAATCGGTAAAATTAAAAAAAAAGCGCAAGTTGGACTTAATTTCTTATTATGTAATAAACTGTGGTATCTATGGAAAAAAGTTGATTATAAAACCCATGACACTAATTTAGTAGTCAAAAATGAGAAATGATCCCATTTATGCCTTGAAAAACAAAAATTAACCCTTATGTATTAAAGTTTTGGTGGCTCCTTGATTATAAATTGAAAAAACACCCTTGGGTTGAATGTAATTTCCCCTGAAACAAATGTGCACTTTTTTGAAAAATCTGAAATCTTGGTCCTTCCCCCATTTTCATCAAATATGGTTTAAATCCATTTTGATAATTAAGGAGTTAGATTTTAAACTAAAATTTCATACAATAGCCCATTTTGGACCCATGAAGTGCCATTGCCCCAAACTTTCCCCATGGGTCATTACAGTTTGGTAAATTTTATAAAAATGATTTTTTACCTAAAGTTTCATGTTTTGAATCAATGATCAGAATGAAATTCTAAGAAAATGATTTTCATTAGGATTTTTAAATGCTAAGACATTGGAAACACAAACATTTGTAGCCAAGCTTATCATTTGGTAATTTACAAAATAATTTTTAAATTGCAATTTATTCGCAAAAACAAAAAGGGTATGGTTATGGTAAATTGCAAAAATACGGACAATTTAATTTTATTAGATGTAAGACTGAAATTACAGTGAATTTTGTAGCTACCAAGGGTCAGACTGCTATTTAATAACATGAAATTTTAACATGTAAAGAAATGTACAAATGTTAGCATCAGATGAAAACATTATAACCAATTAAATTGGATCAAAAATTTTGGGGCCCCAACCTCATCCCTAAGATAGGACCTGCGGCTCATTATTTAAAATATGATTGTCCACCCCCAATGATGTTTCAACCAAAAATGTAAAACAAACCAAGGAAAAGGAGGATTAAGATTTTAAATCATTAAATTTATAGAAAATTTGCCCAAGTTTTTGGGGAATTATCCCACCCCTCTTGCCATCCTAGGGGGTGAACAAGGTTTTCAGGACATCAATATAAAATATATGATTTATCAATAAACCAAAGTTTGTTTCAAGTACCAAATATACAAATGAAATCCATCCAAGGATGACAATGATCAGGTAAATTTAGGTAAAGCTTAAAATAAGGAAAATTCCCCATTTTTGGTAAAAACAAAATCCTCAGCCCAATAAAAAGTCATTTATATAAAATATGATTGTCAAATAATCCCAATGAAGTTTCAAATTTTTGAAATCCATCCAAAATGAATTGAAGGAATAGGAATGATTTTATGCTAAAATTAAGAAAAATTTGCAAAAATTTTGGGGCTGTACCCATCCAATCTGTCAACTGCATATCGGACCAACTCATTTATATAAAATATGATTGTCCTTCCCAATCAATGTTTCACACCAATATGGATGAAATGATCCACAAGGATGAAGGAAAGGATTTTAAATGCATTAATTTTAAATTAAGAAAAAATTTTGCCCTTTTGGGGGCCCCACCCCTCAGCCCTAGGGGTCGGAAGGCTCATTTATAAAATATGATTGTCCTTCCCTCAATATGATTTTTCACACCAAAATATAAATGAAATCCATCCAAGGATGAATTAGGAGAAGGATTTTTTAAAGCTAAAAATTAAGAAAAATAATGCCCATTTTTTCCCTAACCCATCTCAGCCCCTAGGGGTCGGACCAGGCTCATTTATATAAAATATGATTGTCCTTCCCCTAATGATGTTTCAAATTCAAATATGGATGAAATCCATCCAAGGATGAAGGAGGAGTAGGACTTTTTTAAAGAATAAAAATTAAGAAAATTTGCCCTTTTTGGCCCCACCCAACTCAGCCCCTAGGGGTCGGACCATGCTAGGAATTTATATATAAAATATGATTGTCCTTAATGATGTTTCAAACCAAATATGGATGAAATCCATCCAAGGATGAAGGAGGAGGTAGGTAGGATTTTAAAGCTTTAAAATTAAGAAAAAATTTGCCCTTTTCTGGAAGAAAACCCCTCAGCCCCTAGGGGTTGGACTAGCTCATTTATATAAAATATGATTGTCCTTTCCCAAATGATGTTTCACACCCAAATTTGGATGAAATCCATCCAAGATGAATGGAAGGAAGTCAATTTAGGATTTTAAAGCTAAAATTAAGATAAAATTTGCCCTTTTGGGGCCCCGCCCCTCAGCCCCTAAGGGGTTGGACCAGAAGGCTCATTTTATAAAAAATATTGATTGTCCTTGCCCAAAAAAATGTTTCACACCAAAATGATGAAATCCATCTCAAGGATGATGAAGGAGTACAGTAGGATTTTAAAGCTTAAAATTAAGAAAATTTATTGAGGCCCCACCTTTCAGCCCCTAGGGGTCGGACCAGGCTCATTTATATAAAATATGATTGTCCTTCCCCAATGAAATTGGTTTCACACCAAATATGGATGAAATCCATCCAAGGATGAATGAGGTAGTAGGATTTTAAATTAAATTTTAAACAAAATTTGCCCCATTGGGCCCCACCCCAAACTGGCCCCTAGGGGTCAGACCATGGACTCATTTATAAAAATTGATTGTCCTTCTATTTGTATGACCTTTCAAACACCAAATATTGATGAAATCCATATTTTTTAATGCATTACAATGAATAAAAAGTTAGGAATTTCCTAAAATTTAAAATTTATGTACTCTTTTTGACCCTATTTTGGCCCCCCGCCCCCTGGTAACACCCTAGGGGTCTGGACCAATACTCATTTATATTGAATATCATTGTTCCTTTCCCCAATGATGTTTCTCACTGAAAATATGATAAAATCCATCCAAGGATAAAGGAAAGTAGCGATATATCTTTAAGAAAATTTCTTTTGCCCATAAGCCCCATTTGTGGTGTCTCAGGAGGGCATATTTATATTAAATGTTAAATTTACCCTGTCCCCAATGTTTTTGGAAACCATGAAAATCTGTACCAATATAATCACAATTAGTAAAGGAGGACTTTATGATTTTCTCATCTATGCTTTAAAAGTATAAGAAATTTTATTTGTGACAATTAGAAGATGATCTGGAACAGTTTTAAAAAATCAGGTTTCAGGTTATTTAATTTTTGTTTGGGAACAAATTGACCTCTGGAAACCCTGGGGATCAACATGGACATTTTTTCAGGTGATACTTTGATAATTATCAATGGCAAATCCGTTATAACCCTCTGACCACATTTACAACTTAATTTCAATGAAAATGACAAAAAACAAACATAAATTGCCTATAAACTGAAGTAAACTTAACCACTGGTTTCCCCAAAGGGAAATTTTGAGAAAAAAGGGTCCACCAAATTTCACAATTTTCATAATTTATGGTAACCTTAAAACCTGTCCAAAATTTATGAAAAAGTAATAGATTTTACCATTTCCAGTATTTAATGGGGATATCGTAAGATTTTTAGAAATATTTTAGCCTATTTGCCCCTAAAATAATTAACCCCTTTGTTGGGGGTCTCATGACCTTTGGACCAAATATATTATGATAATAAAAAGCTTTTCTCAGGCTAATAATTTATTAACAAGTTTTTTTTCCACATTTTTCTATGAAAAAATGAACAGTAAATATGTCATAAAATGTGGTTTTCCCTATAATAAAGAGAAAAATTTAAGTTGTAAACTTGACCCCCTCCCCAAACGTGAACCCCAAGGGTCATAAATTATACAATTTTTATATCATCACTATTCCCTTATAAGACCTGTCCATGATATTTTGAAGAGTATGTGATTCTTACTATTTTCATTGATATAAACCAATAAGATTTTTAAATATTCAGCCATAATAATGTACCCCTTTTATACCCCGCCCCTGAGCCCCTGGGGACAGTACAAATCTAAAAACTGTTAACCAAATAAATTACAATAGCCATCTCATAATTGATAAATGACAATATTTTGACAATAATGTGCAAACATTTCATAAGATATTTTAAATGATCAACGAAATACTCTAAAAATTTCAATATGATATATAAACTATAAGAAACCGTTACCCCCTACCCGTAGAAACCTGAGAACCAAATATAATCAATTTTTGTAAATGAGTTTGGACCTTAGGACCTTTTATTTATGACAGGTATTATAATTCCATCACATCTGTGAGTGAAGAAGAATTTTTGAAATTTTAGTCAATTTTACCGTCCTTTTGGCCCCTCCCATGCTCCCTGGGGGTGAGGATCATATAAATCACAATTTTGATTGGCCTTATGCCTTAAAGGTTTGTGCAAAATTGCATTGAAATTGCTTTCAGCAGTTTTGAGAAGAAGTTGAAAATGTAAATTGTTTACGGACATACGAACACGCACGACGGACGACGATGACAACAAATAGAAAGTCACTTCTTCGTCTCAGTGACCTAAAAACAGGGAGACGACAAATAAGTATTCTTCTTCAGTTACTTACTTTACATTATTACCACCACTGGAAAGTTTGAGCTTCTAATTCTACTACAGATTAATCACAATTGGAAAGTTTGAGCTTCTAATTCTACTAAAGATAAAAAATATTAAAAACAGTTAATTGCATCCCGTAAAAAATCCATGGCACTATGTCCTATACTGTATTAATAGCCATACCGCATGCTCCAAAAGCCAAATAAATTATCTTATGTTAATTGTTGTATTAATTAGACATATACATACATAATTAAACACCAATTATTGTTAATATTAATAGTACTGTTTATGCTGTCCGCAGAGGAGCACCTTTAAAGGTTTCAAACCCAATTATTGTAGAGACAGTCATTAAAGAAATCAATATGCCTGTTAAACTGATTACAAGGTGAACGAAAATTATGTGATGTCCTTGTAGTTATAGGTCACGACAATGCAATTAGACACAGTTTTGGGAGTGATATTTCCTTTTCTTTTACATCATTTTTTCAACAGGAAAAGCAGAGTAAACATTTTTCCATTTTGATCTATACAACTTTGCATTCTATTGTAGTGTTATTATAATAAACATATTTTTTATTGTATAACTACAACAAAGATATTCCTTTAATACGAGTTTGTTCTACTGGACTTCCATAAGACAAAATTCAGAACAAAGTTGTGATCAGCCATAAAGACACTGACTACCGGTACCATTTTGAAATCACAGGGGCACATAAATATGGTTAAAATATTGTTGATCTTGAAAGTGGTATCAGCACCTTATGTCATATCCTAATATCAAGATATGATGCACTTTGACTATTATACTTAATGAATAATTTACTTGCCCATGTGGTCTAACCTAGTTAATTTAAAATAATTTTTTGTTCAAAGAGATCTTTGAAATTTTATTTTGATATACATGGAAGTAATAAACAGTTTTTAAAGCTACTAAGACATTATATTTCACTGTTGACTTCTATTTTCAACAATGAAATCTGAAGAACATGTATTTGTTGCTTGAATGGAAGTTGAAATTACTGTAACCTTCCTGCAAGTAACCTATTTGGTCATTATGTGATGTGACTAAGAAATTTTGAAATGATAAAAGCATAAAAAAACCCAAAGAAATTTAATCTGTTCATGTATTGCATATTTATTTTTACATTGATATTATATTAAAGGAACACGTGAATATATTTTCAATTTTAGGATACAAATAATGCTGCAGCCTTTGCAACCAATTTTCAAATATCAGACAATGTAAAACCTCACACATTTAGCATCAAATTGTTATGTTAAGATGTATGCATTGATAATACATTTACATAGACGGAATTTGGAAGCCATACCTTTACGAGTGCTTAAGTTAACTTGCCATCAAGACAGTCTTTCAATACTTATTAATTGTAAACATCAACAATATGGATTAATTAATATGAATTATTAATGATAAGCATCACTGTAAATTAATCCTGCATATTTGAAACAAATAGAAATCACAGACAAGGATAACTTCACAATTGTACCACGGTTTAAATAACATGTTATGCACACAGTTTTGCAGTCACAAGGTTATTGTATTTCCATGTAATATTTCTGTTAATTGTGTAAATGTTGCATTTTGAGCTGTCAAAGTTCTGCTTATATACCGGTAACACTGCTGTTAGGAATAGGATATTTTGCTTAGCTCAAGTTTACAACATCAGGTAAATTGATATGTACCTCACTCTTGTAACATGATCTTAACATGCCATTCAATTTTTGATATTTGTAATTGATATTGTGGAAATTGGCCTAAATACATACAATTCAGAAATTAACAAAAACAGATACATGGATTACATGCATAATGGTACACATTTCTTTCAATAAAATGTTCAATTCACAGTATGTAATATGTAATAATTACATACTTATTACAGAATTATAGCTGCAATATCATTAATTGGAAATTGATAACAATCACGTAGATTCTTCTCAAGCAATTTCCAATGATTTTCACTCAGGCCAAGAATAAATTATTTCCATGATAAAATTGAACTCCTTTTGCTGCTAGCTAATAAATCGTCTCGTAGAATTTTCTATTATTTATGTTAGGTTATTGTTTCAGTCTCACAATGGAAGAATTGTTGACTTGTCAAGTTTGTTGTTCCAGTTCATTAATCTTTCTTATCTGGAAGAAAAGAAATAGTTTTCAATGAGTCAAATATGCATCGTTATTAAACACATTAGTTTCCTATTGTTGCTATCACTTTGTGAAAGTCTGAGAATGTCTTGCAAATGCATCAAACAATTGCTCAGATATATTACTTTTAGCAACACTTTATTTATACATCAAAATTAACATGTAAGTTCGGGAAAAAAAGTTTTGTAATACTTACCAATAGCATTTTCCTTATGAATTTTAAAGGGGTTTTATCTATTCATGTTGTCGTAAAGTCATGTACCATTCTCCAAACCATGTATTTGTGCTGAAATAAAAGAAGATGAATTGTTAGAATGAAATGACTGGTAGTATCATTTATTATGATATCTTTAATGAATTGTTAGCATACCTTAAAACAAGTGATATGCAGTGCTAAAATATCAATTTGTAGTATACTTTAATATATCTTTTATTATTGTCTTCTATCCAAGATAAAAGTATCCTAAATGACATTGTAAAACAGATGTTTTCCTCGCATGCAAGTTAATATTAGCTTATATGGACTATATCTACCTTGAGACCTTGTCTCTGTCACTTGTTGATATGGCAAAATATGATGACATCTGGCGGCTAAAATATCTAGACATCTCTTGATCTGTGATCTTTCCGAGGATAATTTTGCTCAATGGTGAAAGGATTCGATAGTTCCATGGTCCTTTCCTTCAGTAATGCTGGGTGGCATCACAAGTAGTTGAATTATGGACCAGGTTATCTGATCATGTGAAGTTGGTTGTTTGCCACTTTCCTATATTGATCTGCCGAACAGTTCATGCATCAGGTTTCTGGATCTGTTAAAAGATGAAAAACACTGCACTGATAGGATAATAAATATTTTCAAAGGTAGCTAGCACTTTAGGTATACTGAAACACTAAGACAGAGGGTTGCCGGTTGATAGAATGCAAGAGAAACACATGTTCACTTTGATCTGAGCAAAAACTTTTAACAAACATATGCACTATTTGAACATCATAAAACAAGGTTCACACTTTATGCATATAATCACATAAAAAATGTATTATTTATATAATAGTGGTATTCAGATTAATGGAGTTCATCCAGTATCGTAAGGTTAGAAAGGTGTTTGATCAATTAATTGAGTAAGAAATCTGTAATCCAGTTTTGTGGGATTTTTACGACACCATGATAAACCAAAGTATAAAGGTAATAATGATCAGTAAAACATGCCAAAAAAAATCATAGAAAGCTCGTTAAAATCGTTCCCTTGTATGTGGTTGACACTCATATCAATTCAAATGTCTAAGCGAATTGAAGAGCGCATTTTAATAAGCACTACGTAGTACAGTACTTAATGCGTCTAACATTCCCTCGAAACGAACGCGAACGCAAAACGCAAACGAAATGTTAAACGAAAACGAACGAAAACGCAAACGAAAAAACGCAAACGAAAAACGAATAGCTTAAAACGAAAAACGCGTTTCGTTAAGCGCTAAACGCAAAACGAAAAAACGCAAACGAAAAAAACGAAAAACGTATACGAAGGCTAGTGAAAGCGTGACCGGAAGACCAGAAATGCAATCATAAATGTTCTCGATCGGGACTTTCGGTAGCCTTAGTGATCCGGAATTCTGAAAGCGATGTCTATTTCACGTTCGCAATTTTTGATTTAGTACGATTTATCAATTATGAAAAATATATCTTTGTCTTAGGAAAATATGCAATTGTTATAAATGATATTACCAATAAGTTTGTGATTACGTAAGTATTTATATCCCATGCATTAATACATTTTTTTTTAACTTATAAAGCGTGATTTTAAAAATATATAAAACATGCATGTGTATAAATAGTCTTCAATCAATGCTAGTATTTATAAGTCTGCTCTGAGATTTGTCACACATAACTAGTATGTTTTATAGGAAAATTATCAGTTTCAGAAAAGAAAACCTACTTCATATATATGAACTTCTTATATTTAGGGTAGGTATTGTGAACATGTAACCGTTTGACTACTGTAAGTATAAACCCTAGGTCTAGAGTGAACGGGTTAGTAGTTATATTCTTCATGTAGTAATATATCAAGGACCCCTGAGGAGGTCCCCGTTACCGGCCGTTATAGAGATATCAATGTGGGACACTCACCACCTGTATACATTTACCCCATCCCATTGGAGGATCCTTATATATATTTTGCGTTATAAGTTCACTTGGACAAACACATGTCAAACACTCCTAACGACCCCTTCAATCCATCCCCACTGTCCCCCCCTCGTCACGATTTACCTGCTTTCAGTTAGACCATTTGTTTTTTGACAGCGGGCATAGTTTGAAGATTTTTGTGTCAACCTTAATCACACCTGGTCAAGTGCAGTCACCCATGAAACAATGTTCTCATGGATCGCTGATCGCGATACAGCCGCAGACGCGCACCGCCCCTTCACCATGTTTATTTTAGGCTACGATGTAAAATACGCGTACGTGACCCCGTGCATGAAAACAACAATTTTAGTGTTATTCTAGTCATTTACAGAAAACCAGCTCTATGGTGGTATTAATTCTCGTGAGTTTGTACGTTTACTTCAACATACCAATAAAATACATGATCAAATCATATCAATGGTCAATACGTGTAAATAAAAGAGATACAATTGAATGTAACAATGTATCAACTGTCAGTTCGTGTTAGTAAGATGTAATATATATATAATATTAAGTCAATTATGATTTGATTATCTTATTGACTGTCGTACGTTCTTTAATTTCACATAAAATATGTAAAAAAAGGTATTCGTATTGTATGGTGTGAGATATTATTAAATGTGTTAATTTTATTATTAGAATAGTGTGTATCACTATGAAAAATAATGTGATCAAAATGCTAACAGTGATGAGTCGGATATAATTTTTTTATAATGTATGCACCAGTGAGTTATATCAAGGACGTATATGAGACTTATAAATCCTTGGTTATATATATATTTATGACCAGCAGTTACGGCGTACTGTGGCGTGAGTTCACACCTGTCTGTAATCCCTCAGTCCACTTTATCGAGGCCCCAGCGGGTGTTACAAGTGTATATTGTACCTGTCCCCCTGTAAGCAAGTGTATAGCTAGTACTATATAAAGACCTTGCAGAAAGGTATACAAAAGATCATTAACTATCAAAAAATGTGTGTAGGTTACACGTATCAAATGTAATTAATGTCTATATACAAAAGGATTTTTTTGTTAAATTTTATTTGTGTATGTTTACTACATTTGTCCAGAACACGTAAATTTTATCGGCCTACACCGTCGTTTGACTCCACTTTTAGTTTAGCCAAAAACATGCGCAGTCAACCATTCCTAATCAAATATCTAAATGTTCAGCAAATGCAGCATGATTTGTGAAGCAAACGAAAAATAATCGACATGAAAACATTACAGCACAGAGAGGACCTCACGATCGTAAGCCAGTTAGCCTTTGAAGGCTATTTTTTATATGTTTACACATCAAGGAATAAAATAATCAATTTTAATCGATCATTGATTGGTTTAAATAAAACTGATGAGGACCACAGGGGCCCGTAACTACTGTTTTTATCATAATAATATATATTTTCAGTCATTGGGTACGTTATATTCCCAATACGTTATATCCGGTCCCAATACTGGGACCCAGTGACAGAAAATACATCTTATAATATAAACAGTAGTTACGGGCCCCTGTGATTGGACCATGAATTTCAATTGATTCCCAACACTATATGTCAGCTTTCTGTTGGTCAATATTGTTCATGACATATCAGTTTATCGAGATGTACGGTAAATTAAATCCATCTTTAGAATAAACATCTTTCAACTATCATATTAGTGCCAATCATTATCACTGATCGGTTATTAAAATTATATTTGAAATTTGATAAGATAATGATAATCATACGGATTAATTGAATAAGATTGGACAGTTGTTTTTTTTGTGTGTTTTTAACGTGTTTTGTATTTTGTTAGCCAAATGACACGCCTTCTTGCTCAGGTATAATTGTAAATCAAACATTACATGGACTAATTTCATATTCACATCAGGATTTATTTACAATCTCAATATCTGGTTAAGAATATAAATTTCATCTCTGAAAAACATAAAGACGTGATGTAGTAGCCTAAAGATGTTTTAAATATGAAAGTACACCACAAATTAAATGTCATTTGAAAATTTGATGGTCTATTATTATATAAACTATAATTTTGAGTTCTGCTACAATTAGCCAGATTATTATTCTGACAAAAAAATCTCATGCACAATCATATTTATCAAATAGATGCAGTTTACATTTCTCCCAAAATAAATATGATTTAACATTTGTAAATGCTAGAACAGGACTAAAATTAACCCATGAATAAAACAATAAGATGCCAGTGGGGGGGGTTAAAATCAAAATTAATTTGTGTCTAGAAACAAGATGGGGTAAACTTAACTGGCACTAAAAACATGTCGAATGGAACATATGGTCGCATATTTACATTGTTGAATACATGTGTATTGGGAACAATGCTAAACATCTGAAACACTATTTAAATTGGAATCCCAGTTAAAACGGCCCCACTGTAAAAACGGCCCCAGTCAGAACGGCCCCACTGCAATAACGGCCCCAGTCAAAACGGCACCGTTACAAAAAATGTAATTCATCAGAAGAAAACAATAATATAGATCATAATTATATTAGCAACGTTCAATCAATAGGGTTTTGCATATCAAAACAGTAAAGAAAAGGTCAGAAAAGCTTAAAAAATTGAGATGTTTGGCAGGAAATTTAATTTCTATGGTATGAACCACTCTCCATCTCTTTTGTAATATAAATTGTATGTTTTACATATGTTGTACATAACTTGCACTTACGGACTTTATACATACAGTCATGTATGTGTGAAAAATGACCGTTCTATGCTAAATTATAAAGGCGCTGATATCCCAAAAAATTACGGTAAACTGTACGGAAAAGAACAACTCAAATGATATCAGTAAAACAATACATGTCTATGTATATAGGATGCAATTCAATTCTGCCTCAGACGTTCTGGTAGTCTCATGTAAAACTCAACCCGTTCTCTTCGAGAATTCAGTGCATCTTATAATAATAATACATTAAAAATTTTGCTCAAATTCACTAATTTTTTGACACATGTAGATTTGATTTCTAATAGTTAAACACATGTTTCGCATATTATCATTTGGACGTTTTCTATTTAATTGATGAGAAAGATAATCTATTTCTTGTATTTTCTTAGATAAAATGTGAGCTACATGTATTTCGTTTTGTAAGATAATGTTACAAGCAAAAATTACCACATATTTTACAGTGAACATTTAGAAGACAAATGTATATAATCAGCACACTGAACATGTTGAAAAATATCGCAATAATTAATTATTTGAATATATTTATTACTTTAACTGCATTCTCAATATTTTCCGTTTGTCAAAAGATCAAAAACTCGTACTAAACAAATACACGTAATTTCCGAGTTAAATGCTAGCACTTCTCTTTTCAGCAATATCTTCGTCTCAAGCATACATGAATCGATGAGAAATCAATACTAAAAGTATTTTGAAGACATTTCAAATTGATTTCTTACTTGAATATTAGATCTATCACACGCTGCTTGAGATCGTGACTGACGTAAAAAAAATCATCATTTGCAACATTACTTACTTGTATGTAGGTATAAATTATTAACCTAACCAACCCTCTTTAATAAGATAGACAACAAACACGTTCATTCATTTAAATTTTCTTTTAATTAATTTCAATGTGTTCCGTCATAAGCTTTGTCTTATATCTGCCTATAAAAGTGAGGCCGTTTCGACTGGGGCCGTTTTAACTGGGGCCGTTATTGCAGTGGGGCCGTTTTAACTGTACTCCTTTAAATTCAAGCTAAAGATAGAATAGGCTAATGGAACGCTGTAGTCGTGAACGAACATACAGTAGTCATGATTTGGGTAAAATTTAATTCTTAGCATCTAATAAAACACATTACTTCCACATAAACAAAACAACTCTATCATGAAGCATTTGCTAGCAGTTCCAGTCATTCGGAAATCTGGATTCACAGAAGAATATGTAAACAATCACAACTACTGTTCTGTAACAACTAGACACACTGGTTGGGTCCAAGTTCAGTAGTCTGTGTAGGCACGTTGATTAGTCGGGAGTTCTCAATGTCAACAAATCAGTGTTTAGATAACAAATGTCGTCAAAGCGAGCACCTGCATTAATCAATCGTTTTCCAGTCGAAACCTATCAGAACTGGGCAAATGTCAAAAAATCATCGTCATTAATTTACATAGATACTGTCATAGTGTGATAGACGCATAGCTATGAGCTGAACTGCTGAATGTTGATAAACAGCATCAGTCAACTGTCATGGCGATAACTTTGGATGGTGAAAGTGTGCGATAAAAATGGATCTCGCAAAAGTATTATTAATGAAATACAATATCCAGGCATGTAAAATATGGCACACAAAATGTTTTCTTATACATTACTTACATTTTTAGCAGTCGATGATGCAAATACATGTGGTGTTAGTGGATATCTCTTCCGGGTCGAAGGTGGAACAATCTTGCAGCGAAGACATCCGGAACTCCTCTGGGAATAGGACTAGATTCTCAACATTACACCCGAAGAGTTCAGAATGGCAGCGAAGCCCGATTAAAATCAATACGCGATGGCGAATTAGTTACTTACGTGTACGAATTATTATTATACACATTAGACTACCCAATTAACAATTTTATTCTTTAATTTATTATGTAATTTGGTTGCTCCATAATTCTTCTCCTTGCACAATAGTAATGTTGCATGTGCAGAACACAGAACTATATTTCAGGTAACGATATGACTGTAATACGATGTGTCCAAATTTGGTTACAATCCAGCTAGTGTAAGGATTTACCTCTATTTCCCCTATGTGGCCCCGCCTTTCCATTGACAATATTCCCCTTCCCCTAAGGATGTTTCTGGCCAAATACAATCCATGTAGAATCTTATTTCTACTTAGCAATTTTAGAGGATTTACTACCATAATGGGCCCCGCCCCTACATGCCCCCGGAGGGTCAGAGCCAAAATTTATACAAGTTCTGTTCCCCTTCCCCCAAGGAATGTTTGTGGCCAAATTATTCCATGCAAAACTTCTATGACAGGTAGCGATTTAAAAGATTTACCTCTATTTCCCCTATTGGGCTGCGCTCCTCTTGCCCCTCGGGGGTCAGAGCCAAAAATTATACAAACTCTGTTCCCCTTCCCAAGGATGTTTTTCTGACTGAATTTGGTTACATTCCATGCAGTAATGAAAAGTGATTTAATGGATTTATCCTCTATCGCTCACCCTATGAATGGTCCTGATCTTTTTACCTTTTAATTGTCCCTTTTCCCTATTGCTGTCGAACATTGTCCTCCTATTGCCTATACCTACATTGTAACCCTCTATGCCTATTAATAAACATTGTAACTCCCTATTGCCTAGTAATTGTCTTAGTCATTTCCTCCCTAATGGGCCTGTCAAATTCCCTAAGCCCCGTCATTTGTCCCCCTATGTACTAAGCCCTCATGTCCTCCCATTGTCCTAACATTGTCCTCCCTATTGCCGATACCTAACGTTGTCCACACCTTTGCCTGTCTAACATTGTCCTCCCTATTGCCTATACCTAACATTGTCCTCCCTATTATTGCCTATGTCAAATACATTTGTCCTCCCTATTGCCGGATGTCCTAACAATGTCCTCCCTAATGCCGTATACCTAACATTGCCTATTGCCGATAACCTAAACATTGTCCTCCCCTATTTGCCTGTTCTAACATTGTCTTCCCCGATACCTAACTGTGTCCTCCCTATTGCATATGTCTAACATTGTCCCTAATTTGCCGGATGACCTACCTTAACATGTGTCCTCCCTTTTGCTGTCTAACATTGTCTTCCCTATTGCTTATTACTAAACATTGTCCTCCCTATTGCGGATACCTATCATTGTCCTCCTCTATTGCCTGATACCTAACATTGCTAATCTCTATTTGCCGATACCTAACAGTGTCCTCCCTATTGCCATGATACCTAACATTTTCCTCCCTATACCATTTTGCCTAACATTGTCCTCAGCCTATTGCCGATACCTAACATTGTCCTCCCTATTGCCTAGATACCTAACATTGTCCTCCCTATTGCCGTACCTAACATTGTCCTCCCTATTGCCTGATACCTAAACATTGTCCTCCCTATTTGCCGATACCAAAAACATTGTCTAACTAACATTGTCTTCCCTATTGCCGATAACTAACATTGTCCTCCCTATTGCCTGATACCTAACATTGTCCTCCCTATTGCCGATACCTAACATTGTCCTCCCTATTGCTGATACCTAACATTGTCCTCCTATTGCCTATGTCTAACATTGACTTCCTCCCTATTGCCGATACCAAACATTGTCCTCCCTATTGCCTATACCTAACATTGTCCTCCTCTATTGCCTATACCTAACATTGTCCCTCCCTATTGCACGATACCTAACATTGTCCTATACCTAACTATTGTCCTCCCCTATTGCCGATACCTAACATTGTCCTCCCTATTGCCGATACCTAACATTGTCCTCCCTATTGCCGATACCTAACATTGTCCTCCCTATTGCCGATACCTAACATTGTCCTCCCTATTGCCGATACCTAACATTGTCCTCCCTATTGCTGATACCTAACATTGTCCTCCCTATTGCCTATACCTAACATTTGTCCTCCCTGCCTGTACCTAACATTGTCCTCCCTATTGCCGATACCTAACATTTGTCCTCCCTATTTTGCCGATACCTAACATTGTCCTCCCTATTGCCGATACCTAACATTGTCCTCCCTATTGCCGATACCTAACATTGTCCTCCCTATTGCCTATACCTAACATTGTCCTCCCTATTGCCGATACCTAACATTGTCCTCCCTATTGCCTGTCTAACATTGTCCTCCCTATTGCCGATACCTAACATTGTCCTCCCTATTGCCGATACCTAACATTGTCCTCCCTATTGCCGATACCTAACATTGTCCTCCCTATTGCCGATACCTAACATTGTCCTCCCTATTGCCCCTAACATTGTCCTCCTATTGCCTGATACCTAACATTGTCCTCCCTATTGCCGATACCTAACATTGTCCTCCCTTATTGCCTATACCTAACATTTGTCCTCCCTATTGCCTATACCTAACATTGTCCTCCCTATTGCCGATACCTAACATTGTCCCCTCCCTATTGCCGATACCTAACATTGTCCTCCCTATTGCCGATACCTAACATTGTCCCTCCCTATTGCCGATACCTAACATTGTCCTCCCTATTGCCGGATACCTAACATTGTCCTCCCTATTGCCCTATACCTAACATTGTCTCCCTTCCTATTGCCGATACCTAACATTGTCCTCCCTATTGCCTATGTCTAACATTGTCCTCCCTATTGCCGATACCTAACATTGTCCTCCCTATTGCCTATGTCTAACATTGTCCTCCCTATTTGCCTATGTCCTATATTGTATACCATTGTCCTCCCTATTGCCTATACCTAGCCAATACATTGTCCTCCCTATTGCCTGTCTAACATTGTCCTCCCTATTGCCTATACCTAACATTGTCCTCCCTATTATTGCCTATACCTAACATTGTCCTCCCTATTGCCTATGTCTAACATTGTCCTCCCTATTGCCTATACCTAACATTGTCCTCCCTATTGCCGATACCTAACATTGTCCTCCCTATTGCCTATACCTAACATTGTCCTCCCTATTGCCTATACCTAACATTGTCCTCCCTATTGCTACATAACTTTGGTCGATACCTAACATTGTCCTCCCTATTGCCGATACCTAACATTGTCCTCCCTATTGCCGATACCTAACATTGTCCTCCCTATTGCCTGTCTAACATTGTCCTCCCTATTGCCTATGTCTAACATTGTCCTCCCTATTGCCGATACCTAACATTGTCCTCCCTATTGCCGATACCTAACATTGTCCTCCCCCTAAACATTGTCCTCCCTATTGCCTATACCTAACATTGTCCTCCCTATTGCCGATACCTAACATTGTCCTCCCTATTGCCGATACCTAACATTGTCCTCCCTATTGCCTGTCTAACATTGTCCTCCCTATTGCCGATACCTAACATTGTCCTCCCTATTGCCTATACCTAACATTGTCCTCCCTATTGCCTATACCTAACATTGTCCTCCCTATTGCCTATGTCTAACATTGTCCTCCCTATTGCCGATACCTAACATTGTCCTCCCTATTGCCTATACCTAACATTGTCCTCCCTATTGCCTATACCTAACATTGTCCTCCCTATTGCCGATACCTAACATTGTCCTCCCTATTGCCTATGTCTAACATTGTCCTCCCTATTGCCTATGTCTAACATTGTCCTCCCTATTGCCGATACCTAACATTGTCCTCCCTATTGCCGATACCTAACATTGTCCTCCCTATTGCCTGATACCTAACATTGTCCTCCCCTATTGCCATTTGATATACTAACATTGTCCTCCCTATTGCCTATACCTAACATTGTCCTCCCTATTGCCGATACCTAACATTGTCCTCTCTATTGCCGATACCTAACATTGTCCTCCCTATTGCCTATACCTAACATTGTCCTCCCTATTGCCGATACCTAACATTGTCCTCCCTATTGCCTATACCTAACATTGTCCTCCCTATTGCCTATACCTAACATTGTCCTCCCTATTGCCGATACCTAACATTGTCCTCCCTATTGCCTATACCTAACATTGTCCTCCCTATTGCCTATACCTAACATTGTCCTCCCTATTGCCTGTCTAACATTGTCCTCCCTATTGCCGATACCTAACATTGTCCTCCCTATTGCCTATACCTAACATTGTCCTCCCTATTGCCGATACCTAACATTGTCCTCCCTATTGCCGATACCTAACATTGTCCTCCCTATTGCCTGTACCTAACATTGTCCTTCCTATTTCTATGTATTGCCTAACATTGTCCTCCCTATTGACAATACCTAACATTGTCCTCCTCCCTATTGAACGATACCTAACATTGTCCTTCCTATTGCCTATACCTAACATTGTCCTTCCCTATTGCTTATACCTAAACATTGTCCTCCCTATTCGCTTATAGTGCCTCAACATTGTCCTCCCTATTGCCGATACCTAACATTGTCCTCCTTCCTATTGCCATAGAACCTAACATTGTCCTCCCTATTGCCTATACCTAACATTGTCCTCCCTATTGCCTATACCTAACATTGTCCTCCCTATTGCCGATACCTAACATTGTCCTCCCTATTGCCGATACCTAACATTGTCCTCCCTATTGCCGATACCTAACATTGTCCTCCCTATTGCCTATACCTAACATTGTCCTCCCTATTGCCTATGTACCTAACTTTGTCCTTCCTATTGCCTATACCTAACATTGTCCTCCCTATTGCGATACCTAACATTGTCCTCCCTATTGCCTATTATGTTCTAAACTTTGTTCCTCCCATATTGCCTTTTGCCTATACCTAACATTGTCCTCCCTATTGCCTATACCTAAACAGTGTCCTCCCTATTGCCTATACCTAACATTGTCCTCCCTATTGCCGATACCTAACATTGTCCTCCCTATTGCCGATACCTAACATTGTCCTCCCTATTGCCTATACCTAACATTGTCCTCCCTATTGCCGATACCTAACAGTGTCCTCCCTATTGCCTGTCTAACATTGTCCTCCCTATTGCCGATACCTAACATTGTCCTCCCTATTGCCTATGTCTAACATTGTCCTCCCTATTGCCTATGTCTAACATTGTCCTCCCTATTGCACTGATACCTAACATTGTCCTCCCTATTGACCTGATCCCTACCTAACATTGTCCTCCCTATTGTCCTGATACCTAACATTGTCCTCCCTATTGCCCTATACCTAACATTGTCCTCCCTATTGCCGATATACCTAACCATTTTCCCCTCCCTATTGCCGATACCCTAACATGGTCCTCTCTATTGCCGATACCTAACATTGTCCTCCCTAGTGCCGATACCTAACATTGTCCTCCCTACCTATTGCCTGCCTATACCTAACATTGTCCTCCCTATTGCCTGGATACCTAACATTGTCCTTCCTATTGCTGTGATACCTAACATTGTCCTCCCTAATTGCCGATACCTAACATTGTCCTCACCTATTGCCTATACCTAAACATTGTCCTCCCTATTGCCGATACCTAACATTGTCCTCCCTATTGCCTATACCTAACATTGTCCTCCCTAATTGCCTATACCTAACATTGTCCTCCCTAGATGCCGATATACCTAACATTGTCCTCCTCCCTATTGCCGATACCTAACATTGTCCTCCCTAGTTGCCTATACCTAACATTGTCCTCCCTATTGCCGATACCTAACATTGTCCTCTCTATTGCCGATACCTAACATTGTCCTCCCTATTGCCGATACCTAACATTGTCCTCCCTATTGCCTAAGTACCTAACATTGTCCTCCCTATTGCCGATACCTAACATTGTCCTCCCTATTGCCCTATACCTAACATTGTCCTCCCTATTGCCGATACCTAACATTGTCCTCCCTATTGCCGATACCTAACATTGTCCTGCCCCTATTGCCTATACCTAACATTGTCCCTCCCTATTGCCTATACCTAACATTGTCCTCCCTATTGCCTATACCTAACATTGTTCCTCCCTATTGCCTATGTCTAACATTGTCCTCCCTATTGCCTATACCTAACATTGTCCTCCCTATTGCCGATACCTAACATTGTCCTCCCTATTGCCTGTCTAACATTGTCCTCCCTATTGCCGATACCTAACATTGTCCTCCCTATTGCCGATACCTAACATTGTCCTCCCTATTGCCTATACCTAACATTGTCCTCCCTATTCCCTATACCTAACATTGTCCTCCCTATTAACATTGTCCTCCCTATTGCCTGTCTATTTGTCCTAACATTGTCATTTGTCCTCCCTATTGCCGATACCTAACATTGTCCTCCCTATTGCCGATACCTAACATTGTCCTCCCTATTGCCGATACCTAACATTGTCCTCCCTATTGCCGATACCTAACATTGTCCTCCCTATTGCCGATACCTAACATTGTCCTCCCTATTGCCTATGTCTAACATTGTCCTCCCTATTGCTGATACCTAACATTGTCCTCCCTATTGCCGATACCTAACATTGTCCTCCCTATTGCCGATACCTAACATTGTCCTCCCTATTGCCTGTCTAACATTGTCCTCCCTATTGCCGATACCTAACATTGTCCTCCCTATTGCCGATACCTAACATTGTCCTCCCTATTGCCTATACCTAACATTGTCCTCCCTATTGCCGATACCTAACATTGTCCTCCCTATTGCCGATACCTAACATTGTCCTCCCTATTGCCGATACCTAACATTGTCCTCCCTATTGCCTATACCTAACATTGTCCTCCCTATTGCCTATACCTAACATTGTCCTCCCTATTGCCGATACCTAACATTGTCCTCCCTATTGCCGATACCTAACATTGTCCTCCCTATTGCCGATACCTAACATTGTCCTCCCTATTGCCTGTCTAACATTGTCCTCCCTATTGCCGATACCTAACATTGTCCTCCCTATTGCCGATACCTAACATTGTCCTCCCTATTGCCTATACCTAACATTGTCCTCCCTATTGCCTATACCTAACATTGTCCTCCCTATTGCCTATACCTAACATTGTCCTCCCTATTGCCTATACCTAACATTGTCCTCCCTATTGCCGATACCTAACATTGTCCTCCCTATTGCCGATACCTAACATTGTCCTCCCTATTGCCGATACCTAACATTGTCCTCCCTATTGCCGATACCTAACATTGTCCTCCCTATTGCCTATACCTAACATTGTCCTCCCTATTGTCTGGTACCTAACATTGTCCTCCCTATGTCGGTAACCTAACATTGTCCTCCCTATTGCCTATGTCTAACATTGTCCTCCCTATTGCCGATACCTAACATTGTCCTCCCTATTGCCTGATGTCTAACATTGTCCTCCCTATTGCTGATACCTAACATTGTCCTCCCTATTGCCTGTCTAACATTGTCCTCCCTATTGCCGATACCTAACATTGTCCTCCCTATTGCCTATGACCTAAACATTGTCCTCCTATTGCCGTATACCTAACATTGTCCTCCCTACTTTAGCCGATACCTAACATGTCCTCCCATTGCCTATGACCTAACATTGTCCTCTGCCTATTGCCTATACCTAACATTGTCCCTCCCTATTGCCTATACCTAACATTGTCCTCCCTATTGCCGATACCTAACATTGTCCTCCCTATTGCCGATACCTAACATTGTCCTCCCTATTGCCTATACCTAACATTGTCCTCCCTATTGCCGATACCTAACATTGTCCTCCCTATTGCCTATACCTAACATTGTCCTCCCTATTGCCATATACCTAACATTGTCCCTATCCCTATTGCCTATACCTAACATTGTCCTCGCCCTATTGCCTATACCTAACATTGTCCTCCCTATTGCCGATACCTAACATTTTCCTCCCTATTGCTGATACCTAACATTGTCCTCCCTATTGCCTATACCTAACATTGTCCTCCCTATTGCCTGTCTAACATTGTCCTCCCTATTGCCTATACCTAACATTGTCCTCCCTATTGCCGATGTCTAACATTGTCCTCCCTATTGCCTCTACCTATTGTCCTCCCTATTGCCTTATACCTAACATTGTCCTCCCTATTGCCGATACCTAACATTGTCCTCCCTATTGCCGATACCTAACATTGTCCTCCCTATTGCCTATACCTAACATTGTCCTCCCTATTGCCGATA
Source organism: Argopecten irradians (assembly GCF_041381155.1). Lineage (NCBI taxonomy): Eukaryota > Metazoa > Mollusca > Bivalvia > Pectinida > Pectinidae > Argopecten > Argopecten irradians. The sequence continues at coordinate 42,675,472 of NC_091143.1, forward strand.
CCTAACATTGTCCTCCCTATTGCCTGTCTAACATTGTCCTCCCTATTGCCGATACCTAACATTGTCCTCCCTATTGCCGATACCTAACATTGTCCTCCCTATTGCCGATACCTAACATTGTCCTCCCTATTGCCTGTCTACCTAACATTGTCCTCCTCCCTATTGCCTATACCTAACATTGTCCTCCCTATTGCCTGATGTCTAACATTGTCCTCCCTATTGCCCTATACCTAAACATTGTCCTCCCTATTGCCTGTCTAACATTGTCCTCCCTATTGCCTGATACCTAACATTGTCCTCTCTATTGCCGATACCTAACATTGTCCTCCCTATTGCCGATACCTAACATTGTCCTCCCTATTGCCTATGTCTAACATTGTCCTCCCTATTGCCGATACCTAACATTGTCCTCCCTATTGCCGATACCTAACATTGTCCTCCCTATTGCCGATACCTAACATTGTCCTCCCTATTGCCTATACCTAACATTGTCCTCCCTATTGCCGATACCTAACATTGTCCTCCCTATTGCCGATACCTAACATTGTCCTCCCTATTGCCTATACCTAACATTGTCCTCCCTATTGCCTATACCTAACATTGTCCTCCCTATTGCCGATACCTAACATTGTCCTCCCTATTGCCGATACCTAACATTGTCCTCCCTATTGCCTATACCTAACATTGTCCTCCCTATTGCCTATGTCTAACATTGTCCTCCCTATTGCCTATACCTAACATTGTCCTCCCTATTGCCGATACCTAACATTGTCCTCCCTATTGCTGATACCTAACATTGTCCTCCCTATTGCTGATACCTAACATTGTCCTCCCTATTGCCGATACCTAACATTGTCCTCCCTATTGCCTGATACCTAACATTGTCCTCCCTATTGCCTATACCTAACATTGTCCTCCCTATTGCCTATGTCTAACAGTGTCCTACCCCTATTGCCTATACCTAACATTGTCCTCCCTATTGCTATTGTCTAACATTGTCCTCCCTATTGCCATATACCTAAACATTGTCCTCCCTATTGCCTGATACCTAACATTGTCCTCCCTATTGCTGATACCTAACATTGTCCTCCCTATTGCCGATACCTAACATTGTCCTCCCTATTGCCTATACCTAACATTGTCCTCCCTATTGCCTGATACCTAACATTGTCCTCCCTATTGCCGATACCTAACATTGTCCTCCCTATTGCCGATACCTAACATTGTCCTCCCTATTGCCGATACCTAACATTGTCCTCCCTATTGCCTATACCTAACATTGTCCTCCCATTGCCCTAACCTAACATTGTCCTCCCTATTGCCTATACCTAACATTGTCCTCCCTATTGCCGATACCTAACATTGTCCTCCCTATTGCCGATACCTAACATTGTCCTCCCTATTGCCGATACCTAACATTGTCCTCCCTATTGCCGATACCTAACATTGTCCTCCCTATTGCCTGTAAATACATTGTATCCCTAACATTGTCTAACATTGCCCCTCCTCTATTGCCTATACCATTGTCCTAACATTGTCCTCTAACCTATTGCCTATACCTAACATTGTCCTCCCTATTGCCTATACCTAACATTGTCCTCCCTATTGCCGATACCTAACATTGTCCTCCCTATTGCCTATACCTAACATTGTCCTCCCTATTGCCTATACCTAACATTGTCCTCCCTATTGCCTATACCTAACATTGTCCTCCCTATTGCCGATACCTAACATTGTCCTCCCTATTGCCGATACCTAACATTGTCCTCCCTATTGCCTATACCTAACATTGTCCTCCCTATTGCCTATACCTAACATTGTCCTCCCTATTGCTGATACCTAACATTGTCCTCCCTATTGCCTATACCTAACATTGTCCTCCCTATTGCCTATACCTAACATTGTCCTCCCTATTGCCTGTCCAACATTGTCCTCCCTATTGCCGATACCTAACATTGTCCTCCCTATTGCCGATACCTAACATTGTCCTCCCTATTGCCGATACCTAACATTGTCCTCCCCTATTGCCTATACCTAACATTGTCCTCCCTATTGCCTATACCTAACATTGTCCTCCCTATTGCCTATGTCTAACATTTTCCCTATTGCCGTCTATATTGTCCTCCCTATTGCCTATACCTAACATTGTCCTCCCTATTGCCTATACCTAACATTGTCCTCCCTATTGCCTGATACCTAACATTGTCTTCCCTATTGCCTGATACCTAACATTGTCATCCCTATTGCCGATACTAACATTGTCCTCCCTATTGCTATTGCCGATACCTAACATTGTCCTCCCTATTGCCTATGTCCTAACATTGTCCTCCCTATTGCCTATACCTAACATTGTCCTCCCTATTGCCGATACCTAACATTGTCCTCCCTATTGCCGATACCTAACATTGTCCTCCCTATTGCCGATACCTAACATTGTCCTCCCTATTGCCTATTCTAACATTGTCCTCCCTATTGCCTATACCTAACATTGTCCTCCCTATTGCCGATACCTAACATTGTCCTCCCCTATTGCCTGATACCTAACATTGTCCTCCCTATTGCCTATACCTAACATTGTCCTCCCTATTGCCTATGTACCTAACATTGTCCTCCCTATTGCCTATACCTAACATTGTCCTCCCTATTGCCTATACCTAACATTGTCCTCCCTATTGCCTATACCTAACATTGTCCTCCCTATTGCCTATACCTAACATTTTCCTCCCTATTGCCTGATACCTAACATTGTCCTCCCTATTGCCGATACCTAACATTGTCCTCCCTATTGCCGATACCTAACATTGTCCTCCTCCCTATTGCCTATACCTAACATTGTCCTCCCTATTGCCTATTCCTAACATTGTCCTCCCTATTGCCGATACCTAACATTGTCCTCCCTATTGCCGATACCTAACATTGTCCTCACCTATTGCCTATACCTAACATTGTCCTCCCTATTGCCTATACCTAACATTGTCCTCCCTATTGCCTGATACCTAACATTGTCCTCCCTATTGCCTCGATTACCTAACATTGTCCTCCCTATTGCCGATACCTAACATTGTCCTCCCTATTGCCTATGTCTAACATTGTCCTCCCTATTGCCTTTACCTAACATTGTCCTCCTATTGCTGATACCTAACATTGTCCTCCCTATTGCCTATACCTAACATTGTCCTCCCTATTGCCGATACCTAACATTGTCCTCCCTATTGCCTATACCTAACATTGTCCTCCCTATTGCCTATACCTAACATTGTCCTCCCTATTGCCGATACCTAACATTGTCCTCCCTATTGCCGATACCTAACATTGTCCTCCCTATTGCCGATACCTAACATTGTCCTCCCTATTGCCTATGTCTAACATTGTCCTCCCTATTGCCTATACCTAACATTGTCCTCCCTATTGCCTGATCTAACATTGTCCTCCCTATTGCCTATACCTAACATTGTCCTCCCTATTGCCTATACCTAACATTGTCCTCCCTATTGCCGATACCTAACATTGTCCTCCCTATTGCCTATACCTAACATTGTCCTCCCTATTGCCTAATACCTAACATTGTCCTCCCTATTGCTGATACCTAACATTGTCCTCCCTATTGCCGATACCTAACATTGTCCTCCCTATTGCCTATACCTAACATTGTCCTCCCTATTGCCGATACCTAACATTGTCCTCCCTATTGCCTATACCTAACATTGTCCTCCCTATTGCCTATACCTAACATTGTCCTCCCTATTACCGAATTATCCTAACATTGTCCTCCCTATTTTGCCTATACCTAACATTGTCCTCCCTATTGCTATACCTAACATTGTCCTCCCTATTGCCTATACCTAACATTGTCCTCCCTATTGCCTATACCTAACATTGTCCTCCCTATTGCCTATACCTAACATTGTCCTCCCTATTGCCTATACCTAACATTGTCCTCCCTATTGCCGATACCTAACATTGTCCTCCCTATTGCCTATACCTAACATTGTCCTCCCTATTGCCGATACCTAACATTGTCCTCCCTATTGCCTATACCTAACATTGTCCTCCCTATTGCCTATACCTAACATTGTCCTCCCTATTGCTGATACCTAACATTGTCCTCTCTATTGCCGATACCTAACATTGTCCTCCCTATTGCCTAGATACCTAACATTGTCCTCCCTATTGCCTATACCTAACATTGTCCTCCCTATTGCCGATACCTAACATTGTCCTCCCTATTGCCTATACCTAACATTGTCCTCCCTATTGCCTATACCTAACATTGTCCTCCCTATTGCCGATACCTAACATTGTCCTCCCTATTGCCTATACCTAACATTGTCCTCCCTATTGCCGATACCTAACATTGTCCTCCCTATTGCCTGTCTAACATTGTCCTCCCTATTGCCGAAACATACTACCTAACATTTGTCCTCCCTATTGCCGATACCTAACATTGTCCTCCCTATTGCCTTATACCTAACATTGTCCTCCCTATTGCCTATACCTAACATTGTCCTCCCTATTGCCGATACCTAACATTGTCCTCTCTATTGCTGATACCTAACATTGTCCTCCCTATTGCCTATACCTAACATTGTCCTCCCTATTGCCTATGTCTAACATTGTCCTCCCTATTGCCTATACCTAACATTGTCCTCCCTATTGCCTGATACCTAACATTGTCCTCCCTATTGCCGATACCTAACATTGTCCTCCCTATTGCCGATACCTAACATTGTCCTCCCTATTGCCTATGTCTAACATTGTCCTCCCTATTGCCTATGTCTAACATTGTCCTCCCTATTGCCGATACCTAACATTGTCCTCCCTATTGCCTATACCTAACATTGTCCTCCCTATTGCCTGATACCTAACATTGTCCTCCCTATTGCCTGATACCTAACATTGTCCTCCCTATTGCCTATACCTAACATTGTCCTCCCTATTGCCTATACCTAACATTGTCCTCCCTATTGCCGATACCTAACATTGTCCTCCCTATATTGCCTATACCTAACATTGTCCTCCCTATTGCCTTTGTTTAACATTGTCCTCCCTATTGCCTATACCTAACATTGTCCTCCCTATTGCCTATGTCTAACATTGTTCTCCCTATTGCCTATTGTTTAACATTGTCCTCCCTATTGCTGATACCTAACATTGTCCTCTCTATTGCTGATACCTAACATTGTCCTCCCTATTGCCGATACCTAACATTGTCCTCCCTATTGCCTGTCTAACATTGTCCTCCCTATTGCCGATACCTAACATTGTCCTCCCTATTGCCTATACCTAACATTGTCCTCCCTATTGCCTATACCTAACATTGTCCTCCCTATTGCTGATACCTAACATTGTCCTCCCTATTGCCTATACCTAACATTGTCCTCCCTATTGCCGATACCTAACATTGTCCTCCCTATTGCCGATACCTAACATTGTCCTCCCTATTGCCGATACCTAACATTGTCCTCCCTATTGCTGATACCTAACATTGTCCTCCCTATTGCCTGATACCTAACATTGTCCTCCCTATTGCCTGTCTAACATTGTCCTCCCTATTGCCGATACCTAACATTGTCCTCCCTATTGCCGATACCTAACATTGTCCTCCCTATTGCCTGTCTAACATTGTCCTCCCTATTGCTGATACCTAACATTGTCCTCCCTATTGCCGATACCTAACATTGTCCTCCCTATTGCCGATACCTAACATTGTCCTCCCTATTGCCTATGTCTAACATTGTCCTCCCTATTGCCTGTCTAACATTGTCCTCCCTATTGCCGATACCTAACATTGTCCTCCCTATTGCCGATACCTAACATTGTCCTCCCTATTGCCGATATACCTAACATTGTCCTCCCTATTGCCGATACCTAACAGTGTCCTCCCTATTGCCGATTCTAACATTGTCCTCCCTATTGCCTGATACCTAACATTGTCCTCCCTATTGCCGATACCTAACATTGTCCTCCCTATTGCCTATGTCTAACATTGTCCTCCCTATTGCCTATACCTAACATTGTCCTCCCTATTGCCTATACCTAACATTGTCCTCCCTATTGCCTATACCTAACATTGTCCTCCCTATTGCCTATACCTAACATTGTCCTCCCTATTGCCTATGTCTAACATTGTCCTCCCTATTGCCTATACCTAACATTGTCCTCCCTATTGCCTATGTCTAACATTGTCTTCCCTATTGCTGATACCTAACATTGTCCTCCCTATTGCCTGTCTAACATTGTCCTCCCTATTGCCTATACCTAACATTGTCCTCCCTATTGCCGATACCTAACATTGTCCTCCCTATTGCCGATACCTAACATTGTCCTCCCTATTGCCTGTCTAACATTGTCCTCCCTATTGCCGATACCTAACATTGTCCTCCCTATTGCCGATACCTAACATTGTCCTCCCTATTGCCTGTCTAACATTGCCTTCCCTATTGCCGATACCTAACATTGTCCTCCCTATTGCCTGTCTAACATTGTCCTCCCTATTGCCGATACCTAACATTGTCCTCCCTATTGCCTATACCTAACATTGTCCTCCCTATTGCCTATACCTAACATTGTCCTCCCTATTGCCTATACCTAACATTGTCCTCCCTATTGCCGATACCTAATATTGTCCTAATATTGTCCTCCCTATTGCCTATGTCTAACATTGTCCTCCCTATTGCCTATACCTAACATTGTCCTCCCTATTGCCTATGTCTAACATTGTCCTCCCTATTGCCGATACCTAACATTGTCCTCCCTATTGCCTATACCTAACATTGTCCTCCCTATTGCCTATGTCTAACATTGTCCTCCCTATTGCCTATGTCTAACATTGTCCTCCCTATTGCCTATACCTAACATTGTCCTCCCTATTGCCGATACCTAACATTGTCCTCCCTATTGCCGATACCTAACATTGTCTTCCCTATGACGCCTCACACAAAAATTTGGTGAAATAATATGAAACATTGAGAAGCCAGTGAGACATGATATATCATCTTAACAAAACTTGAGTATAAAGTTGGTAATACTTACATCATCAGAAAGGTTGTTAGGAGTGAGAGCGAATGTGAAAATGCCCTTGGAGGAATATTCATCTTTTAGGTGCTGTAAAATACTTGAACCTACGCCACCAAACCCATTAAATGTGTCCAGTAAAACCTGAAAACCCTGAAATCAACAACAATTAATTGAAAGCCCTGAAATCAACAACAAATAATTGAAAGCCCTGAAATCAACAACAATTAATTGAAAGCCCTGAAATCAACAACAAATAATTGAAAGCCCTGAAATCAACAACAATTAAATTGAAAGCCCTGAAATCAACAACAAATAATTGAAAGCCCTGAAATCAACACCAATTAATTGAAAGCACTGAAATCAACACCAATTAATTGAAAGCACTGAAATCAACACCAATTAATTGAAAGCCCTGAAATCAACACCAATTAATTGAAAGCACTGAAATCAACACCAATTAATTGAAAGCACTGAAATCAACACCAATTAGTTATAAACACAAGAATCATCTTCATGTCATTCAAGATTATAAAGACTTGTACCTTGTGAGATTTCACGAATAGAGGGCTTATAATCAATTACATATATTTCCCTGAAAGGCTTTGTCCAAATTCCATTGAATCACTGCATGTTACTGCAAATAAGACACCTCCTGCAAATATAATAAGACCTTCCCAACTACTTTGGCAAATTTCCAGATTTTGGGGAGAGGTCTGAAAATAATAGCCCAACCTGTTTTACGGGAGGACGGATTTGATTCATGGAATAACTATAGATGTCACCAAAACGATTGTTTACCAAATGGTTTTTGTTTGTTTTACCAGACAAGAATTCCTGTAAGTGGATGTGTCGCCTGCACAGCATCAAAACAAGAGGCCCAGATGGCCTGCATCACTCACCTGTTTTTGTAATGCCAAGTAATGTTCTGAATACAAGTTCATTGTTTCCTTTCTGAAGGAATATAGAGATTTACCTGTAATTTCCCTATTGGAACCCATTCTTTATAAAATTTATACAAACTTTGTTCCCCTTCCCCAAAGGATGTTTCTGGCTAAATTTGGTAACATTCCATTCGAAATCATTACTCTATGAATAGTAGCAATTTAAAGGTTTTACCTCTATTTCCACTATTGGGCCCCGCCCCTCCTGCCCCCGGGTTCAGAGCCAAAAATTATACCAACTCTGTTCCCCTTCACCCCAGGATGTTTCTGGCCAAATTTGGTTACATTCCTTGCTGAATTCTATGACTAGTAGCCATTTAAAGGATTTACCCTATTTTCCCTATTGAGCCCCGCCCCTCCTGCCATCGAAGGGTCAGAGCAAAATTTATACAAACTCTGTTCCCCTTCCCCAAGGATGTTTCTGGCTAAATTTGACAATAACTTGTTATTTATTTCACTGTGAATACAAAAAATACCTGCTATGATGTTTCAGTGCTATTTCTACTTGCATTAATTTCTGAGATATAATCAAAATACTTCCCCGCATCGAGAACAATATCAATAAAACTCCCAAACACGGTCTGGTGTGAAAGTGTGAAAGAATGCCTTCAAAGAGATGCCATGTATACCATGCTACAAGCAACTGCATGTGGGCAAGTTGAAGTTTAATTACGATTAAGTGCTCATTTGGCCAAGACAAATGTACATAAATTCTTCTGTTTATGATCAAAATTGATACTTTAACGTGTGCAGTAATACAATAAGGAGAAATGTACGTCAATAGCTTTTCTCAAAACTACACCTACCGATAGATTCACTGGTTAACTAAAACAGAGAGAGGGGTTTGGTTGTGTCTTATTTGCGGTGAAATACAGTAATGTTTAATCTCTCCCATCCATATTAACTAAAATTTGGCCTGTAACATACTCCTTACCTGTAAGTGATCACATTCCTCTATAAAGAAGTGAAGTCTATCTTCAATGTCTATTCGCGTCTCATAATTTGACATCACTTCCTGTCCGCACCCATAGATATCAAATGGTTGTAGATCACTGTAATATTAAACGGTCAAGATACTTGTTGTAAGAAAAAATCCTTGATCACACTTTGTACAATTGTAGAAGCTCATGAGCCAACTAGAGCACAGCGCCTTGACAATAATCTTATACAGTGGAACTCGGTTAATACGAACTCGAAGGGACCGAGATAAAACTTCGAGTTATCCGAGTGTTCGAATTAAGCGAGTTCTCATGTCTACTGATGATATCTTTACTTGGTATGTCTAGACTAGTTCCATGTCGTAAAATGATGTGAACAAGAGAGATGTCAAAATTGCCGATGGTAGTTGCAAAATTATAACAATAAAACCGAGATATATATTTTGAAATGCTGTTCTACAGCACATTTATGAAAAAGAAAATCAGCATTTTCAGAGAACTCGTCCAAAAATCCCATTTCGAGTTATAAGAACATTTTATGTATGATTTTTGTCATTCGGACCCAAAATTTACTTCGTATTATCCGAGTTTTCCGAATTCACTCATGCAAAGTACGTACTTCGTATTAAGCCGCGTTGTCGAATTATCCGAGTTCGTATCAACCAAGTTCCACTGTATGTCCTAGTCCCTGGTAGTCTGTCTGGTAGATCAAAAGTACACTTACCACCAATAAATATGAAATCAAAGTGGCATGTGATTCAAGAAACTGAGACTGGAACAAGAGGCCCAGAGAGCCTATATCGCTCACCTGGTTTGTAATGCCAAGTAATGTTCTGAATACAGGTTCATTGTTTCTTTTCTTAAGGAATTCTAATATTAACCTCTAAATCCCCTATTGGGCCCCACCCCTCCTGCGTCCAGGGGGTCAGAGCCAAAATTTATACAAGTTCTGTTCCCCTTCTCCCAAGGGTGTTTATGGCCAAATTTGGTCACAATCCAAGCAAAACTCCAGGACAAGTAGCGATTTATAGGATTTACCTCTATTTCCCCTATTGGGCCCCACCCGTCCTGCCCCCGGGGGGGCCAGAGCAAAAATTTATACAAGATCTGTTCCCCTTCCAAAAAGGATGTTTGTGGCCAAATTTGGTTACATTCCATAAAGAACTCTATGACTAGTAGCGATTTAAAGGATTTACCTCAATTTCCCCTATTGGGCCCCGCCCCTCCTGCCCCCGGGGGATCAAAGCCAAAATTTATACAAGTTCTGTTCCCCTTCCAAAAAGGATGTTTGTGGCCAAATTTGGTTACATTCCATTCAGAACTCTATGACTAGTAGCGATTTAAAGGATTTACCTCTATTTCCCCTATTGGGCCCCGCCCGTCCTGCCCCCAGGGGATCAGAGCCAAAATTTATACAAGTTCTGTTCCCCTTCCCCCAAGGATGTTTGTGGCCAAATTTAGTTACAATCCATGGAGAACTCTATGACTAGTAGCAATTTAAAGGATTTACCTCTATTTCCCCTATTGGGCCCTGCCCCACCTGCCCCCAGGGGATCAGAGCCAAAATTTATACAAGTTCTGTTCCCCTTCCAAAAAGGATGTTTGTGGCCAATTTTGGTTACATTCCATTCAGAACTCTATGACTAGTAGCAATTAAAAGGATTTACCTCTATTTCCCCTATTGGGCCCCGCCCGTCCTGCCCCCAGGGGATCAGAGCCAAAATTTATACAAGTTCTGTTTCCCTTCCCCCAAGGATGTTTGTGGCCAAATTTAGTTACAATCCATGCAGAACTCTATGACTAGTAGCGATTTAAAGGAAATGTTGACGGACAGACGGATGCCGACGGACGACGGAAGCCGCGCCATGACATAAGCTCACCGGCCCTTCGGGCCAGGTGAGCTAAAAATATAAACTTTAGGTCACTACAATTATGTTAATGCGAATAGTCTGGCAAAGTAAGGCTTTGTATCGCTCACCTGAAAAGTAATGTTCGGAATACAGGATCATTGTTTCTTTTCTGAAGAAATATAAAGATTTATCTCAAATTTCCCTATTGGTACAAAGTCTGTTACCCTTCCCCAAGGATCAATATTTCTGGCCAAATTTCCATGCAGAACTCTATGACTAGTAGCAATTTAAAGGCTTTACCTCTTTCTCCCCTATTGGGCCCTGCCCCTCCTGCCCCCATGGGGTCAGAGCCAAAATTTATACAAACTCTTTTCCCCTTCCCCCAAGGATGTTTTTGGCCAAATTTGGTTTAATACCATAAAGAACTCTATGACTAGTAGCGATTTAAGGATTTACCTCTATTTCTTCTATTGGGTCCCGCCCCTCCAGCCCCCGGGGGGTCAGAGTGAAAATCTATACAAACTCTTTTCCCCTTCCCCCAAGGATGTTTTTGGCTGAATTTGGTTAAATACCATAAAAAGCTCTATGACTAATAGCGATTTAAAGAAAATGGTGTTAATATATCCAGTATAATTTCTTATGAAATTGAAAAATAAATTTCCCATCAAAATCGCTCTGTATGGGAAGAAATTAATATATATTAATGGAATCCTAATATGTCTTCCCGGCCGACTATCAGTGCAGTTAAATCTTAACGCATGCGAAACATCTCCGTAGTAAACAAAACATGGCTACTGCAGTTTTGAACCAAAAGGTTTCCACCAAAACAACTGACTCCCCTAAAATGCGAAAGGAAAGGCAATGGAGTAGCGACAATACCAACATACGACTCGGTAAACATTACGACGCATGGAGAGTGTTAATACAACTTGTTATAGTGAAGAGAACAGTTCAAACGAGCATGCAGATCCACAACACTACTGTACCTACTACCCGGTAGACAGTTCTACTCCCTGCTCAGCTGATAGTGAGTTTTATTTTATTTTGATTATTAAGTAATTATAGTCCCTAGCAATATTTTTTCATGAACGAGTGGTCACATATGGTCTCATGTTTCATACCTGTTCCCCAATCATGTAAAACATAAGCCTAGGGTAAATAGCGGTTCTTTCGTGTGGCCTCTTTAGGGGTAATGCCCTGTATATTTATATAAGAGATCCCAGAGGGATCTTGGCGCCCACCAAAGATTGATCTATGTCTGACAAATGAAAGAGGGATCTTTTCTCTGCTTTTCAAACTTACAATTCTTTTTTCTGCTTTTCAAACTTTAAACTATCAAAATCCAAGATGGTGGTCGCAAAATGCAATAGGCAGAACTAGGGTCCTAGAGGAATTAACATACATATGATATTTGAGAACAATCCCTTCAATACTTTCTGAGAAATAGCGGTAACAAACTTTAACTATCAAAATCCAAGATGGCCACCGGTCGGCCCATCTTGTTGACCGATCAGTCCCAAAATGCAATATGCACAACTGGGGTCCTAGGGAACCTACATATGAAATTTGAGAAAGATCCCTTCAGTGCTTTCTGAGAAATAGCGGTAACAAACTTTAACTATCAAAATCCAAGATGGCTACCTGGCGGCCATCTTGTTGACCGATCAGTCCCAAAATGCAATATGCACAACTGGGGTCCTAGGGGAACCTACATATGAAATTTGAGAAAGATCCCTTTAGTGCTTTTTGAGAAATAGCGGTAACAAACTTTAACTATCAAAATCCAAGATGGCTACCTGGCGGCCATCTTGTTGACTGATCAGTCCCAAAATGCAATATGCACTACTAGGGTCCTAGGGGAACCTACATATGAAATTTGAGAACAATCCCTTCAATACTTTCTGAGAAATAGCCGTAACAAACTTTAACTATCAAAATCCATGATGGCTGCTTGTCGGCCATCTTGTTGACCGATCAGTCCCAAAATGTAATATGCAGAACTAGGGTCCAAGAGGAACCTACATATGAAATTTGAGAACAATCTCTTCAATGCTTTCTGAGAAATAGCGGTAACAAACTTTAACTATCAAAATCCAAGATGGCGGCTGGTCGGCCATCTTGTTGACCGATCAGTCCCAAAATGCAATATGCACAACTAGGGTCCTACGGGAACCTACATATGAAATTTGAGAAAGATCCCTTCAATACTTTATGAGAAATAGCGGTAACAAACTTTAACTATCAAAATCCAAGATGGCTGCCTGGTGGCCATCCTGTTGACCGATCAGTCCGCAAAATACAATATGCACAACTAGGGTCCTAGGGGAACCTACATATGAAATTTGAGAAAGATCCCTTCAGTGCTTTCTGAGAAATAGCGGTAACAAACTTTAACTATCAAAATCCAAGATGGCTACCTGGCGGCCATCTTGTTGACCGATCAGTCCCAAAATGCAATATGCACTACTAGGGTCCTAGGGGAACCTACATATGAAATTTGAGAAAGATCCCTTCAGTACTTTCTGAGATTTAGCCGTAACAAACTTTAACTATCAAAATCCAAGATGGCGGCTGGTCGGCCATCTTGTTGACCGATCAGTCCCAAAATGCAATATGCACAACTAGGGTCCTAGGGGAACCTACATATGAAATTTGAGAAAGATCCCTTCAGTGCTTTCTGAGAAATAGCGGTAACAAACTTTAACTATCAAAATCCAAGATGGCTACCTGGCGGCCATCTTGTTGACCGATCAGTCCCAAAATGCAATATGCACTTCTAGGGTCCTAGGGGAACCTACATATGAAATTTGAGAAAGATCCCTTCAGTGCTTTCTGAGAATTAGCCGTAACAAACTTTAACTATCAAAATCCAAGATGGCGGCTGGTCGGCCATCTTGTTGACCGATCAGTCCCAAAATGCAATATGCACAACTAGGGTTCTAGGGGAACCTACATATGAAATTTGAGAAAGATCCCTTCAGTACTTTATGAGAAATAGCGGTAACAAACTTTAACTATCAAAATCCAAGATGGCTGCCTGGCGGCCATCTTGTTGACCGATCAGTCCCAAAATACAATATGCACAACTAGGGTCCTAGGGGAACCTACATATGAAATTTGAGAAAGATCCCTTCAGTACTTTTAGAGAAATAGCGGTAACAAGAATTGTTAACGGACGGACGGACGGACGGTAAGGGACGGACGGGAAGGACGGAAGGACGGACGGACGACGGACCACGGACGAAAGGCGATTTGAATAGCCCACCATCTGATGATGGTGGGCTAAAAATGTACCGTCGTAATGCATGTACAGTTAGAATGCAACCGCTAGTGCAATACCATGCTAAGATTTGTTTCAATTAATCTATAATATTATGCTACCGGTCAATTAATACACTTACGTGTGTATATTTATAGATATTTAATTTGTTAATCATAGTTCTGTATATGTTCTCACTGGTAACCCAAAATGTATTAATCTTGCCAAAACTTGTTAGAATAACGGCAGAATACTTAATTTTTAACAAGTTTCGGCAGAATTAACATATGTGCTTTTTTATTCATTGTTAACCCTTAATATTAGGACCAGAAAAATTAAGTATTCTGCCATTAAATTAAGTATTTTTCTGTCGGCTGTCGGCGCCGTAACGGCCGACTAACAAACCATCAGAGGCTATCAGTTACAAGTACCCACCTTTGTTTACGTGCACGACTATCTAATGCTACATAGTCGGGGTCAAACTTTTCCGATGCTACAGTGAAATTAACACATTCGGCGATAGAATTAAATATTTGGTAATTATCGAGCGGGCGCGCCGAGCCGTGACGGCCGAGTACACACGGCTTGCACAGGTAAACATTAGGTTTGTGGAACGGGCCAAGCTATCCAATTGTAGACTACCCCTGTGATATTTATGTTTACGTCATGCATGCACTAAAACTACTTTATTTTTCTCCAAATATACAGTTACGTGCTTTACTCTCGTCATTCTTGCTACCTGGCGAAACATGCATTTTCAACTTTTTTCAGGAGAGTTCCGATTCGAGCGGTAAAATATGAATTACTGTTTGTACTGATGTGAATTGTGTTGATACTAAATGCTGTCCGAGGTTCTCGTTTCAGATATCGTAAGACCAGAGAAGATCGAAGACAATACTAGGCTGACGTTATGATGCAAAACTTATCAGCTGTAGAAGATTAATCTTGAAATAAATGAAATTATACGACATAAGTTCATGTATTAATTTTCACCAATTTCCAATTCGTAAAGCTTGTCTACCCACCTTGTATACATGGCTTCGATATGCGATTTAATGCGTTTCTGTAGTTCTAGATCATTGATATTCAATTAATATAGTATACCTGAGGTTCTCGTTTCAGATATCATAGTGTAGGACAAGAGAAGATCGAAGGAAATACCAAACTGACGTCATCACTTGTGTTAACTGCTGAAAAGCTGAAGAGGACAATAAAATTGTTCACGTGTTGATTTTTTTTTTTTTTACATCCCTGAAAAACTTTGATATATTTTCCCTATAAATGGCGTTTTGTAACACCAATCACAGAGTTCCTTTGATGTGGTCACAGTTAACCTTCAACCCCTCACCGATCTGTCGACACCCGAATGCCAATCCCGGTGTAGGAGGGGGAAAACCCCTATCTCCACCAAGATCCAGAATACCATCAATGCCTCTCTACAAGTGTTTACACTTTCAACGAGGCCGCCATCAGCGAAGTATCAGCGAAGTAATCCCACTTGAAACTTCCAACGATTAACAATGGATTTCATCAGACCCATATCACGCTTGCGCGTAATTGCGTAAGAAATCAATCTGATCATCAAATCCATTACAACATCTGTCAGTCTGATCTAGACTATGTTCTTAATTTGATCAGTTATTAAAATAGTGATACCTCTGCAAACTTTGCATTTTATTACTGCTTATCCATACAAAAAAGTCATCAAGTTACAGATAACATATATACAAGTATTATTTATAAGTATCATATTTTAATATTAATGAATTAAGTGTATATTTTAATCAGTGCCGCCTATGAACAATACCTTTTAGAAAACAATTAGGTGCGTAATTAAATGCTCGACATATCATTGAGTAATACAAAGATTTTATACTATACAGTTGAGGTCTGGTGATTTTTATGAACTTATTAATCAGTATCAGTTTCTAAAAATATCAAAGAATATCTGCATCCTCGACTCACTCATGTCACACAAATGCCACCGCCCCATGTATACAGACCGCACACACCCCTCTCCGTCATGAAATAACCATCCACCCAGCGTGAACCATGACAACCTTTCTGTTCCTGTCAAACTTATCAGTACTGGTCATCACGTGTGCAGCCACGCGTAAACTGTAATATGTGTGTGTTTTATTTCAGTGACTGCGAACCAAATCGAGTTACCAACAGAATTTAACAACTTTTCATTTCAAAATACAAGTCAACGTATTATGAAACATTTTATATAAAGACTAAATGGTAATATTTCAAAATAAAAAAATAAAAAGTTTCACATTTTAATATACGACTTTTCAGGACACGCACGTCCTTGTTTATCACTACTTTAAACCCAGATATATATGAAAGATTTTAACAGATTAAAAAGAATCTATAATTACACTTTTTGGTTTTTGAGTCGTACGACGATGTTTTCCGATAAGTATTAAATAAAATAAACAGTATTGTATAATATTAGCACACAGTTGTGTAGTCGAACTTATGGTACATGTGTACTTATGGTACATGTTCTTCGACTACTATCCTCTGAGTTGCAGTGACATGGATTAATTACAAATGAGAGTACCCGTAGACTGGTTAGATAAGTCTGTTAATCAAAAGCACGACAGGTGGGCTTTCCCCATGTTTTCGTGAGGTATGACCCCATTGTCTTGGTCACGCTAGAACCCCGCGGCGATCTACATGTCAAGCCACGCAACCGTATTAGTTCTCAAGTAACTTTCTGAGTACGACTTTGCCAATTTTCGTTATGGCTTCGTTGGAATGGCCACGCGTGTGATTTGCAGAGTTGCCGCTGGCGGTTAATCGCCAACCTTTGTCCATGGCCCGTAAACATGAGGTTAAAAGAGAAATTTTAGTGATAGATTGGATTAAATATCCCTCTTGCTAAATAACATTTTTGTGATATATCGATTTTCATTTTTTATATTATATATATATACACAATTAACCAGGCAATTCACGGTAAAAATATGTATAACCAGAAATATAGTTCCATAAAAGCACACGATACAATATAAGACGTAACGCAATAAGTCGGTGGATTTTATGGAGAGTACAGAAATTTGTAAAGTGAGCTTGACCAAAAGACATAACGGCCGAGTATAAAATAATATGTATCATTACTGGGTTTGCGCTGGTGTTCCATAAATGAGGTCTTCAGATTGAATGGGGTCCTTTTTATACATCCTTGATATACAAAGTTCATCTGTTCATTTTTTTTATTTCAAGTTTTATACAATCTTTGATCAATCTAAATGATTCAACCTGCAGGCCGATTATAAACAATCAGGTAAAAAGTGGTTGCAAAAGCATTTAGTGTTTCATGTACATCGACAAAACACACCAAATTAATGAGAATAATTAAAACAGATGACATGGATCGTTTAGCTGTACTTTTTTTTTGTAGATTTACAACTTTATCCTTGCGTGTTCAATCGATACAATCCATAAATATCTTCATGCGCGCTAAAATTCCTTCCACGGTAAAACAAATTGTGAGTCCATATTCGTCATATCTTCTAGGTCCAAAATCTGCTGCATAAAGTCCATGAATACATTATTGTTTTTGTCAAAACTGCATACTACTTTTAAAATAACTGCTCCGTTAAATCAGTATCGTTTAGTACAGTAGTTGAGTGATGACATGCTGTGAGAACACGTAGACGACATTACATCTTTTGTTTATCCGTACAATTAATTGAATAGAAGTCTACAAATAAAATTACAATTCAAGATAACCTGACTGGCTATAATGTTTAAAATTGTCTGAAAAATGAACATTATTCTTTATGAAAAATGCCACCGTGCCTCATGGGCTATGTCATGAATACTATTACCCAATCACATAACAAGCGTACCTTGATAGGTATTAATTGACTCCGCCCCTTGTCATCACTTCTCTCACTGAATCTTGACAGCCACCCGACTTCAGTAACAAGACCTGGGGGCCCAGTTGGGGGTCGTTTTTTTTCTGTGGGCTTAGTCGTCTATCTTCATAATTTTGAAGGGGGACTTCTAACACGACCATGAAGATTTGTCTCGTACTGTTTTAGAGCTAATATTTCGTGATGACATAGTGACCTTGATGATGCAACATATCGATTTGATGTGGTCCAAAGCTAGCTCGTGGAGTGACCGCATTTGTGTTAGGTACTTGAACACAACTAGAAGTGACTGGTTAGCTTGACAAATTTGGACGTGTATATACTAACCTAAGTAAAAGTAAGACGGTAACCCTCGCACCCATAAGCTACATCAAAGGCTGCGCCGCCGGATATCAAAGGAAAATCAGTCATCGCCCAACGTCACAGTCCGTGCACAAAGACAAAAGCTCCTGCGCCGTACTTGCCCAAAACCAGATACATATACATATACATATATGTTTCTGCCAAAACCCAGTGTGACTTATCCACCTCATATACGTCCTTGCCACAACCAATCGAAAAATTATCAACTTAGGTGAAATCAAGGAACAGAATATCAATCTAATACAAACTAATCAAGATAAAGAGACAGAAACTTCTAAATCACAGAACGAAGCCATGTATACAAGGTGGGTAGACAAGCTTTACAAATTGGAAATTGGTAAAAATTAAAACATGAACTTATGTTGTATAATTTCATTTATTTCAAGATTAATCCTCTTCAGCTGATAAATTTTGCATCATAACGTACAGCCTGGTATTTTCTTCGATCTTCTTCTCTGGTCTTACGATATCTGAAACAAGAACCTCGGACAGCATTTAATTAGTATCAACACAATTCACATCAGTACAAACAGTAATTCATATTTTACCGCTCGTGTCGGAACTCTCCTGAAAAAAAGGTTGAAAAATGTATGTTTCGCCAGGTAGCAAGAATGACGAGAGTAAAGCAAGTAACTGTATATTTGGAGAAAAATAAAGTAGTTTTTTTGCATGCATGACGTAAACATAAATATCACAGGGGTAGTCTACAATTGGGATAGCTTGGCCCGTTCCACAAACCTAATGTTTACCTGTGCAAGCCGTGTGTACTCGGCCGTCACAGATAATCTGTTAATCTTCGCGCAGAAAGTATTAATATAACCGACGAAATATTCAATTCTATCGCCGAATGTGTTAATTTCAATGTAGCATCGGAAAATTTTGACCCCGACTATGTAGCATTAGATAGCCGTGCACGTAAACAAAGGTGGGTACTTGTAACTGATAGCCTCTGATGGTTTGTTAATCGGCTGTCACGGCGCCGACAGCCGACAGAAAAATACTTAATTTAACGGCAGAATACTTAATTTTTCTGATCGAATTGGAATTCTAAGGAAAAGTCCTAATATTAAGGGTTAACACTGAATAAAAAAGCACATATGTTAATTCTGCCGAAACTTGTTAAAAATTAAGTATTCTGCCATTATTCTAACAAGCTTCGGCAAGATTAATACATTTTGGGTTACCGGTGTTCTGGTCTACACAAACATAATCATTATTGTATGTAGGATTTAGGTGAATTGGTAAAATGATATTGTCTATGTTCTGGTATACACATACATGTATGTGGGTTTTAGCTTGTTCTTAAGATATATTTTGGAGGACACATACAGTATTATTTCTCGTCATAATGAATAAATAGTGTTGCTATTTTTATTACAACTGTACCTGGTTCATGTATACATGTACATTGTATATGACAGACTTCACAGAGATGAAATGTACTGCAGCCATGTATCATTTATAATTATTCTGATTTTTGTTGGAACTAAATAATTAATTTAGTATCTTTGTCGAAACAATATTTGATTCTATCAAATGCATCAGTGAGACATTCACAACTTGTAAAATGTTTTATCTTAAACAAGAGGCCCAGAAGGCCTGTATCACTCACCTGGTTTGTAATGCCAAGTAATGTTCTGAATACAGGTTCATTGTTTCTTTTCTGATGAAATTTGAATATTTACCTCTAAATCCCCTATTGGGCCCCGCTCCTCCTGTCCCTGGGGGTCAGAACTAAAATTTATACAAGTTCTGTTCTCCCAAAGATGAGGCCAACTTTGCATGGTTACAATCAATGCAGAACTCTAGGACAAGTAGCGATTTATAGGATTTACCTCTATTTCCCTATTTGGCCCCGCCCCTCCTGCCCCCAGGAGGTCAGACCCAAAATTTATACAAGTTCTGTTCCCCTTCCCCCAAGGACGTTTGTGGCCAAATTTGGTTACAATCCATGCAGAACTCTAGGACAAGTAGTGATTTATAGGATTTACCTCTATTTCCCCTAATGGGTCCCACCCCTCCTGCCCCCAGAGGGTCAGAGCCAAAATTTATACAAGTTCTGTTCCCCTTCCTGCAAGGATGTTTGTGGCCAAATCTGGTTACAATCCATGTAGAACTCTATGACTAGTAGCGATTTAAATGAAATGTTGACGGACAGACGACGCGCCATGACAAGCTCACCTGCCTTTTGTGCCAGGTGAGCTAAACAAGAGGCCCAGAGGGCCTGTATCGCTCACCTGGTTTGTTATGCCAAGTAATGTTCTGAATACAGGTTCATTGTTTCTTTTCTGAAGGAATTTAATATTAACCTCTAAATCCTCTATTGGGCCCCACCCCTTCTGCCCCCAGGGGGTCAGAGCCAAAATTTATACAAGTTCTGTCCCCCTCCCCCAAGGATGTTTGTGGCCAAATTTGGTTACAATCCATGCAGAACTCTAGGACAAGTAGTGACTTATAGGATTTACCTCTATTTCCCCTATTGCGCCCAACCCTCCTGCCCCTGGGGAACCAGAGCCAAAATTTATACAAGTTCTGTTCCCCTACCCCCAAGGATGTTTATGGCCAAATTTGGTTACAATCCATGTAGAACTCTATGACAAGTAGCGCCGATTTAAAGGATTTACCTCTATTTCCCCTATTGGGCCCCACCCCTCCTGCCCCTGGGGGATCAGAGCAAAAATTTATACAAGTTCTGTCCCCCTTCCCCCAAGGATGTTTGTGGCCAAATTTGGTTACAATCCATGCAGAATTCTAGGACAAGTAGTGACTTATAGGATTTACCTCTATTTCCCCTATTGGGCCCCGCCCCTCCTGCCCCCGGGGGTCAGAGCCAAAATTTATACAAGTTCTGTTCCCCTTCCCCCAAGGATGTTTGTGGCCAAATTTGGTTACAATCCATGCAGATCTCTAGGACAAGTAGCGATTTATAGGATTTACCTCTATTTCCCCTATTGGGCCCCGCCCCTCCTGCCCCTGGAGGGTCAGAGCAAAAATTTATACAAGTTCTGATCCCCTTCCCCCAAGGATGTTTATGGCCAAATTTGGTTACAATCCATGCAGAACTCTATGACTAGTAGCGATTTAAAGGATTTACCTCTATTTCCCCTATTGGGCCCCGCCCCTCCTGCCCCTGGGGGATCAGAGCCAAAATTTATACAAGTTCTGTCCCCCTTCCCCCAAGGATGTTTGTGGCCAAATTTGGTTACATTCTATTCAGAACTCTATGACTAGTAGCGATTTAAAAGATTTACCTCTTTCCCCTATTGGGCCCCGCCCCTCCTGCCTCTGGGAGATTGAGCCAAAATTTATGCAAGTTATGTTCCCCTTCCTCCAAGGATGTTTGTGGCCAAAGGAGTAGATATGATAGGACCAGTATTTGGCCTTAATTTTTCAGGCCGAAAAATATTAACTCTGAACCACATCAATTTCACATCAATAAATACTCTCATACATGCCATTCATCAAAATATAACTTTTTATAACCATGTACACGATGTGCTCCACCTATGACGTCATCAAATTGATGATTTTCCTCTTCTCGCTAGATTTTGCTAGAATTTCATCATCTTTAGGTTAGAAAAGGCTTGAAATGGATTTTGCCGCCACCTTGGAGCAACTTTATATTTTGCATGGATATGCGTAAATACATGGTATACAACGTGTGAAAATCTCTTTCTGCTCCACGAAGGCGGCCACATTCATTTTTAGAGAAAACCACTAAAAAAGTATGATTTTTCGAGGATTTTTGTGAAAAATGGCGGGAAACAGCATGTTGATGACGTCATAGTGAACATAATTGGCACATGCGGGATATTTTCGGGATGTAATGTGTTAGCAAATGTATTTCACTGTTATATGGCAAAATATGCTGTTCTTTACTGGAGAATTAATTTTGCGGCCATATTCGAGTCTTAACGTACCATCTCCTTTGGTTACAATCCATGCAGAACTCTAGGACAAGTAGCGATTTATAGGATTTACCTCTATTTCCTCTATTGGGCCCCGCCCCTCTTGCCCCCAGGGGGTCAGAGACAAAATATATACCAGTTCTGTTCCCCCTCCCCCAAGGATGTTTGTGGCCAAATTTGGTTACAATCCATGCAGAACTCTATGACTAGTAGCGGTTTAAAGGAAATGTTGACGGACGGACGGACGGACGGACGACGGACGGACGGACGGACGGACGATGGACGCCGCGCCATGACATAAGCTCACCGGCCCTTGTGAGCTAAAAAACCTGTAAATGAACCTACATTCATTCATTTACATATATTTGAAATTGATCATTTCAATTTTAGTTATATACAACAGATATAAAAATTTGTTGGATCTTTTTTTTCAGGCACCATGCATGTAAGTGACATGAATACAGAAAGTTCATCCTTTGGACCTGTATACAAGTGTATGTATATATATACAGCTGTATACATATAATTAAATACATATACATATAATTAGCATCATGAAGACTCACAAATGTTGATTTGAGTGCTCTTGAAAGTAAACTTTACCAATATGGACCTAGAAGATCATGAACATTTAAACAGTTTATCAAATGTTCCTTACAACTGGAATCATTAAATAAAATTATGATGGAATAATTTTTCATTGTTTAACTTTGTATAATTTGTTTATATTAGTCCTCAAGATCCAGTGATTATAATTCTTGCATCCACATGCCTGCCCATTTGTTTGTCAGGGCTTGTGAGATAGCTTTTCAATTACTTTTAAAATATAAGGAAATATATTTTACATGTGACAATACAGATACCCAGGTCTTAGGATTTCTAAATTCTACTTTACAAGAGAGTAGACTTAACATATAAATAAAACCATAAAACTAGCAAGTTATCTGAAATATTACAAATCTTTTTGTCTGAACCAAATTTCTTAAAGGATTTGCAGCCAAAATTTTTTTTGGATAATACGTCAGAATATTGCTTTGGATGAATGAAAAATTAAGTCCCACCCAACGAATCGCCTAGCTTTTAGCGCTATCGGTTGGTTTTGGTCGTGATTTACGGGTAGTGTCGACTACGGTTCAGAGATAATGAGCTAGGCGGTCACGTGGTCTTGTGATGTCAGAGTAGTCCGCGGCTACACAAGGTAAGCCTAGTAATATACATCTATACAGCACATACACGTATACGTTAGATCTACAATTTGAGTTTTTCGAGTAAATGGTTATTCTAGCTTTATGATGTATATATTTTCAGTTTCAAAACATTTCATTTACACAATTTCAAACATTCAAACAAGCATATGCTTCTAGATTAGATATCAGTCCAATTTGATAGCGATATCAAAATGATGTTCGGATCAGTCTGGACTGAGATTTAGATAGCATATTGTGTACATTTCTGGGTAATAAAAAAACCCCAGTATAATGTAACACTATCTTTTTACGAGTAAAATCCCCAAATTTAGCATGAATATATCTAGAATCTGTGTTTTTATTTCAAACTTCTGCCATAACGATGCAAACACGGCACAGTTTTTTATTAAAAATAAAATTTGGACGGTTATCAGTTATATGATATTGGAGTAACAGTACCGATCTAATACCGAAATAATATGTATATCTATATTGTTGCCTTTGAAACTTTATCCATAACGTTTACTAAAAAGCAGAAATACATCAATGATATTTCTTATATATGTTTCTAAATTGCAGTATAAGTGTAAATTTAAATTCATTATTTCAGAATTATACTAAATCCTTAAAATAGTATATTCATTGTCGATCCTTTTGTATATCATACCGAGATTTAATAGTATAATAAATGAACATTTATCTTATAATCCAAAAAGTAAGTGTTCAAATGAAAAATGAAATTACTTGTATACAGACATTATAAATAGATACATTATGTATATCTTGTACCTTTTAAAAATATACTTAGTGATATTTGAATAAGTATATTTAGTGTGGTAATGCTGTAACCCTTCTTGTATGACTATACATGCAGATTCAAAACGGTGAAAATACATGTTTAGATTTTTTACTAATACCTTAGAAATTACGGAAGATTGCTATATACCACGATTCCGTAATTACAGTACTAGACTGGAATAATTTTTAAGATTAAATCTTTAGTTGAAATAGATCTTAGAACCATTTTTGTTTCTGAATAAGTCAACTTCCACTATTGTTTTATCTGTGTACGACATATATATATTCCTAGGTATGATCAGGGATATTTTATTTCCATTTGCTTTTATATCTTCATTCTAAAAATGGAGGTGACAATAAAAACCCTAGAGCATAGATGTACGGGGTTTCCATAATTCAAATCACAATCCAATTAACGGATGTCCTAACCTGATTGACAGTAAGACAATAGCAAATACCCGAAATAGTCTACCGAATAGCAAATTGCCCGCGGCCAGGTAATTACAGGTGAGTTCGATGAATGGCGTTTTGTGTACAGGTAAACAACATCCTGGTCCGGGTATTACATAACCATCAAACCAAAGGCATGGCTAATTATATATCTATATCAATTCAATTCATTTTATTCCGTGGACCTTATGGTCCATAAGTACAAATTACATCATGTATAATATACAATTGATATAACAAAAGAGATGGAGAGTGATTTATATAATAGATAATAAAGTTCCAGTCAAATATCTCAACTTTTTAACTTTTCAGACCTTTTCTTAAAAGCAAAATGAATGAATTTACCAGTATTTTGTAATTCTTTAACGTTGTTAACGCTTAATAATTTAACTAATTTAAAAACACTTGGTCTTCTGTAATAATATTTCTTAATATACTTTTCACTCTAAATCAACATAAAATGGACATTGTAATAGAAAGTGATATTCATCTTCAAGTTCATTTAAATCACAACATGTACACAATCTATTCTCTCGTGGGATATTTTGTTTTCTACCCTTTTCAATATTCAGATTGTGTGCCGAAATTCTTATTTTGGTTATACATTTTTTATATACAGTGTCAATAGGCTTTCTTAAAGATGCTCCACCGCCGACAAAGCATAAATGATATTCCTCAGTTGAACAATAATTGGTGTTATATCGTGTATACATATGTCTAATTAACACAAAAAATGATATAAAATAATTTATTTCGCCTTTAGTGCATGCGCAATCAGTACTTCCTTCCATATAGGATATAGTGACACAGAATTTTTTCGGGATGCAATTAATTATTTTTCATATTTTTAACTTGAAGTAAAATTAGAAGCTCAAACTTTTCAATGGTGGTAATGGTGTAAAGTAAGTAACTTTTGTAACTGAAGAAAAATACTAAATCATCTGCTCCTGTTTTTGATAGTGAAAAAATACCATTTGTCAGCGGTGGAGCATCTTTAAATAAAAATGTAAACAAAAATTATCATTTAAATGTTTATACAGTATACCTCGTGTTGTATTACTTATATTGTTGATAACCTCTTGTCTATATACCTCATTAATTCTATTTTCAATAATATTAAATGTATAACAGTCAACGTATCTATCATTCCAGAGGTATGCTAATCCAATTTTTGCTAGTTCATTTTTAATGTTAATTGACCACTCATCATTAGTTCCAATTCTAGTATCTAAACATTCCTTTAACCCCTTAACTCCCAACTACGCATTTCTACGCATTTTCATGTCGGTGTTAGAAAAATCGCAATATCTCCCTTATTTGTTGAGCTATCGGGATACTGTTTACATCCTGTAAAACTACAGATAATAGCCGACAACTTTTGTTCTGAGAAAAAAATCATTTGGCATCGTCTTTTTCCTCTTTGAATGAGTTAAAAATTCAAGCCAACTTAATTCCGAGCATTTTAAAATTGTTGACGTCGTGTGTCTGACGGCGTAACCGCCGGAGCGGAGATCCGATATTGCATCTCGAATTATGCAACAAGTAGCAAGAAATAATACTTGTATTTCACGGATTTTGTAGTTGATAATGTCAATTTTATGTGTGACTAATTATATTGAAAGAAATCCGTTCTAACATTATTTTTTCTCGTAGCATTAGTACATGTAATAAGTACCATGTGTACTACACAGTAAACTTCGACAAAATCCTAATACAAAATAAACAAAATATCCATTTACCATACATACCAAGAAAGCCGAGAAACCACCGGTCAAAATACACAAATTTGTAATTCATTACATGCCGAAATAAGTTTTCGATTGCCTCTTCAAATCAGCTAGTAGTTTCGACGGAAATCGCGGTCCGGTACAATTTCTAATATGTTGACGTCATCGGTACAAAACAAGCACCTGTGCGATGAAGATGGGCATCGATTCTGAGTTGATTTTCTCAAACGATATAAATATAAGATAAAATTCACACAAGAAACATATTCAATTTATCATTAGAATAATGAATTTTAAAACATTGTTTGATATTTGACGAAGAACAAGAATTATATGATGCTGACGACAGCGATATCTATTTATAGGAGTAGGGTATTTCCTGACCGGGACAGGCACTTTCGATTTACAACACGGCCATGTGCAGATGTACATGTATGTGGACATTTTACCTAAATAGTTACCAAAACAACATGACCAACCTTCTGATTATGATATTCAACAAACAAACTTTGAAGTGATATCAACGTTATTGATGATACAGGCCTACACAACAGTTGTTATGAACATACAATGTACATTGACAGCTGAATTATACTGTAACTGCACCAAGGATTCCAAGGCACATTTATGTTGAGTAAGTATTCTAGAGTGAAATTCATTAAAATAGCATAACATCTGTTTGTATGGGTTTGTGTGAGTAATTATTACATGAATGAAAAGGCTCTGTTATTTTACAAATAAATTCTACAGATTTAGAACATTATTTGACCAATATACAATGTACATATGTTGTGGTCACAATCTATTTCCACCCCTACATGTAGATGTACAATGTATAGTGTTACTGCACATTCAAGTTGCTAAAATGGTGTTAACATGTATATGTTTGATATGTCTTTGTCCAAATTGAAGCAAAACACAGACATTTATGTCATGTCAGATTTTGTTCTAAAATGGAGTACATGTATATAACAAATATAAATAATTAGGTAGTAGATATACAGTGCATATACAAAATTGTATATGGTTTCAGTGATATTTTATGTATAACTGGTAAGATGTATAAGTACTGTGTACATGGACCATGTATATATTTGTAGGCCTGGTGGTATTCAAATTCGCAGTTGATCAATCCCTCAGTTCAATGTTTACAAACATGTACTCCAATGATCTGTCTCTTCATTATTTACTATAGAATACCAGAAATTGATACCCAGAGGATTTATGTACAAGAAAAACATATTATATTTCATTAGTTAAATTGTGAAAAAAAAAGATAAAATAAAAATACATGTAATCTGCACCTGATGCTCAGAGTAACCAGAGTTTCTTCCAACTCTAATACCACATAATAGACATTCTATAGTATGATATATGTCACTTCACTTAGTCTGGCAATAGATCTAGAGTCATTGGAACCATAATAGTCTTGCTATCCAGATGGAAACTGGAATGGTGATTTTATTTTTAATTTAAAACATTTTAAGAGATTATGTACCTGGACTTTATATATATGGATGGAATACCTGACCAGATTAAAAACACCAATGTATCTGCAATAGCTGAATAAGATTATTCATACTGTATTTTGTTTTTCAGTCTCTAATATGTCCAAGCCTTTTGAAATGAGAGTAATGTAAAAAAAAATTCAAATCTGACATGAATATTTCATCTTCTTTTCAGGATTTTTTTCTTACCTGTAATGATCACTTATTGAATTATACTGCCAACCAGAAGTTTTGATGGAAGATTAGTGAAACTTTGAGAAATCTGCTAGATTGTATTACTACAAAGGTAAGAGCAAACAAGTTTCTTAAGTTCAATTAATCAGAAATGGATCACAGGGACCTGGCACGAATTTTTAACCAACAGTATACATATATAAATTACAGTATCATAAATATGTATACTCAGTCTGTTGGTTAAAAAATTTCGTGCCAGGTCCCTGTGTGATGAATCAAGAGTTTTTGGGGGCATTTGGAAACTTATTTTGGATAAAAAATTTTTATATATATATATAAAAAGGTGTTTTCACCATTTTTTACATTCATGATAACACCTTGGAATTTATACCAAAAGTGTATCAGTGTAACTTTCTAAGCACTGGTGTATTCAATATGAGCAAGATTTTTAGGTCATCTGACCAGAAGGGTCAGGATGACCTATAGTCGTCATGTTTCGTCCGTTGTCGTCCGCCATCCGCCGTGCGCCGTGCGCCGTGCGTTAACTTTTCACATTTTGAACTTCTTCTCAAGTTCTACCAGTGCGATTTGGCTGAAACTTGCATGAAATGATCCTGCCATGGTCCCGACAAAGTGTTGTTATTTTTCGGGTCGATCCGAAATCCAAGATGGCCGCCAAAGCCGCCATCTTGAAAACACATTTTGAACTTCTTCTCAAGTTCTACCTGTGCGATTAGGCTGAAACTTGCATGAAATGATCCTGACATGGTCCCGACAAAGTGTTGTTATTTTTCGGGTCGATCCGAAATCCAAGATGGCCGCCACAGCCGCCATCTTGAAAATACATTTTGAACTTCTTCTCAAGTTCTACCAGTGCGATTTGTCTGAAACTTGCATTAAGTGATCCTGCCATGGTCCCGACAAAGTGTTGTTACTTTTTGGGTCGATCCGAAATCCAAGATGGCCGCCACAGCCGCCATCTTGAAAATACATTTTGAACTTCTTCTCAAGTTCTACCGTTGCAATTAGGCTGAAACTTGCATGAAATGATCCTGACATAGTCCCGACAAAGTGTTGTTACTTTTTGGGTCGATCCGAAATCCAAGATGGCGGCTTCCAAGATGGCCGCCACAGCCGCCATCTTGAAAACACATTTTGAACTTCTTCTCAAGTTCTACCGGTGCGATTTGGCTGAAACTTGCATGAAATGA
This sequence comes from Argopecten irradians, assembly GCF_041381155.1. NCBI lineage: Eukaryota > Metazoa > Mollusca > Bivalvia > Pectinida > Pectinidae > Argopecten > Argopecten irradians. Next base: position 42,704,693 of record NC_091143.1, read on the forward strand.
TCCTGACATGGTCCCGACAAAGTGTTGTTATTTTTCGGGTCAATCCGAAATCCAAGATGGCCGCCAAAGCCGCCATCTTGAAAGCACATTTTGAACTTCTTCTCAAGTTCTACTGGTGCGATTTGCCTGAAACTTGCATGAAATGATCCTGACATGGTCCCGACAAAGTGTTGTTATTTTTTGGGTCGATCCGAAATCCAAGATGGCCGCCACAGCCGCCATCTTCAAAATACATTTTGAACTTCTTCTCAAGTTCTAACCGGTGCAATTGGGCTGAAACTTGCATGAAATGATCCTGACATGGTCCCGACATAGTGTTGTTATTTTTCTATCGATCTGAAATTCAAGATGGACTCTCACAGCCGCCATCTTGAAAACACATTTTGAACTTCTTCTCAAGTTCTACCAGTGCGATTTGGCTGAAACTTGCATGAAATGATCCTGACATGGTCCCGACAAAGTGTTGTTATTTTTTCAGGTCGATCCGAAATCCAAGATGGCCGCCACAGCCGCCATCTTGAAGACACATTTTGAACTTCTTCTCAAGTTCTACCAGTGCGATTTGGCTGAAACTTGCATGAAATGATCCTGACATGGTCCCGACAAAGTGTTGTTATTTTTCGGGTCGATCCGAAATCCAAGATGGCTGCCACAGCCGCCATCTTGAAAACACATTTTGAACTTCTTCTCAAGTTCTACCAGTGCGATTTGGCTGAAACTTGCATGAAATGATCCTGACATGGTCCCGACAAAGTGTTGTTATTTTTTGGGTCGATCCGAAATCCAAGATGGCCGCCACAGCCGCCATCTTGAAAAACACATTTTGAACTTCTTCTCAAGTTCTACCGGTGCGATTTGGCTGAAACTTGCATGAAATGATCCTGACATGGTCCCGACAAAGTGTTGTTATTTTTCGGGTCGATCCGAAATCCAAGATGGCCGCCACAGCCGCCATCTTGAAAACACATTTTGAACTTCTTCTCAAGTTTCTACCGGTGCGATTTGGCTGAAACTTGCATGAAATGATCCTGACATGGTCCCGACAAAGTGTTGTTATTTTTCGGGTCGATCCGAAATCCAAGATGGCCGCCACAGCCGCCATCTTGAAAATACATTTTGAACTTCTTCTCAAGTTCTACCAGTGCGATTTGGCTGAAACTTGCATGAAATGATCCTGACATGGTCCCGACAAAGTGTTGTTATTTTTCGGGTCGATCCGAAATCCAAGATGGCCGCCACAGCCGCCATCTTGAAAACACATTTTGAACTTCTTCTCAAGTTCTACCAGTGCGATTTGGCTGAAACTTGCATGAAATGATCCTGCCATGGTACCGACAAAGTGTTGTTACATCTCTGGTTGATCCCAAATCGAAGATGGCTACCATGACACTATATCTAATTAACTTCCTACATGTTTAGGCCCTTTGGCCTCTTGTTTGAAAGAAAATTTGTTGAAAGAAATTGAAAATGATCCTGACATGGTCCTGACAAAGTGACACCATATGAAGAAGAAGTTCAAAATGTGTTTTCAAGATGGCGGACCCGAAGAATAAAACACTTTGTCAGGACCATGCCAGGATAATTTCATACAAGTTTCAGCCAAATCGAAATGGTAAAACTTGAGAAGAAGTTCAAAATGTGTTTTCAAGATGGCGGCCATCTTGGATTTCAGATAGACCCAAAAAAAAACAACACTTTGTCGGGACCATGTCAGGATCATTTCATGCAAGTTTCAGACAAATCGCACCGGTAGAACTTGAGAAGAAGTTCAAAATGTGTCTTCAAGATGGCGACTGTGGCGGCCATCTTGGATTTCGGTTCGACCCGAAAAATAATAACACTTTGTCGGGATCATGTCAGGATCATTTCATGCAAGTTTCAGCCAAATCGCACTGGTAGAACTTGAGAAGAAGTTCAAAATGTGTTTTCAAGATGGCGGCTGTGGCGGCCATCTTGGATTTCGGATCGACCCGAAAAATAACAACACTTTGTCGGGACCATGTCAGGATCATTTCATGCAAGTTTCAGCCAAATCGCACTGGTAGAACTTGAGAAGAAGTTCAAAATGTGTTTTCAAGATGGCGGCTGTGGCGGCCATCTTGGATTTCGGATCGACCCGAAAAATAACAACACTTTGTCGGGACCATGTCAGGATCATTTCATGCAAGTTTCAGCCAAATCGCACCTGGTAGAACTTGAGAAGAAGTTCAAAATGTGTTTTCAAGATGGCGGCTGTGGCGGCCATCTTGGATTTCGGATCGACCCGAAAAATAACAACACTTTGTCGGGACCATGTCAGGATCATTTCATGCAAGTTTCAGCCAAATCGCACAGGTAGAACTTGAGAAGAAGTTCAAAATGTGTCTTCAAGATGGCGGCTGTGGCGGCCATCTTGGATTTCGGATCGACCCGAAAAATAACAACACTTTGTCGGGACCATGTCAGGATCATTTCATGCAAGTTTCAGACAAATCGCACTGGTAGAACTTGAGAAGAAGTTCAAAATGTGTCTTCAAGATGGTGGCTGTGGCGGCTATCTTGGATTTCGGATCGCCCCGAAAAATAACAACACTTTGTCGGGACCATGTCAGGATCATTTCATGCAAGTTTCAAACAAATCGCACTGGTAGAACTTGAGAAGAAGTTCAAAATGTGTCTTCAAGATGGCGGCTGTGGCGGCCATCTTGGATTTCGGTTCGACCCGAAAAATAATAACACTTTGTCAGGATCATGTCAGGATCATTTCATGCAAGTTTCAGCCAAATCGCACTGGTAGAACTTGAGAAGAAGTTCAAAATGTGTCTTCAAGATGGCGGCTTTGGCGGCCATCTTGGATTTCAGATAGACCCGAAAAATAACAACACTTTGTCGGGACCATGTCAGGATCATTTCATGCAAGTTTCAGACAAATCGCACTGGTAGAACTTGAGAAGAAGTTCAAAATGTGTCTTCAAGATGGTGGCTGTGGCGGCTATCTTGGATTTCGGATCGCCCCGAAAAATAACAACACTTTGTCGGGACCATGTCAGGATCATTTCATGCAAGTTTCAGCCAAATCGCACCGGTAGAACTTGAGAAGAAGTTCAAAATGTGTTTTCAAGATGGCGGCTGTGGCGGCCATCTTGGATTTCGGATCGCCCCGAAAAATAACAACACTTTGTCGGGACCATGTCAGGATCATTTCATGCAAGTTTCAGTCAAATCGCACTGGTAGATCTTGAGAAGAAGTTCAAAATGTGTTTTCAAGATGGCGGCTTTGGCGGGCATCTTGGATTTCAGATAGACCCGAAAAATAACAAAACTTTGTCGGGACCATGTCAGGATCATTTCATGCAAGTTTCAGACAAATCGCAATGGTAGAACTTGAGAAGAAGTTCAAAATGTGAAAAGTTAACGCACGGCGCACAGCGGACGGCGGGGTCAGATGACCTAAAAATACAACACTGAGTCGAAATATTAAATGCATGATTTTTCAACTTACTACATATGGAAAAATAAGCTTTTCTATCTTGATTTGCAACATGAATTTGCGTTTTCTTAAATTTACCATTGTAATTAAATAACATACCAAGATAATTGAATTCGTCGACTACATCAATGTTAACATTATTGTAAGTCCAATATTCATTTTCCCTCTGTCTACCCCCGTTTCTGAAAATCATTATTTTTGTCTTATCAACATTAAGAGTCAACTTATATCGGAGTATCTACTTGTATATCGATTAAAAATTGAAAGCGAGCGCACGGTCTGAAAAAATAGTTTGTTTTGCTTAATATCTCAATATTTTAATCTTTTATAATATCAAAAATAAATTCTTTCTACCACATGTTGAAACGTTTTACGGTATAGTAATAAATGTATCTCAATTTATTCGGTTAGCAACACAAAACACATTGTAATGATCAATCATCGGTGAGTACGTACGTCAAGCACCATATCCTTGATGCTTAATCAAGGATTTCTTAAATTGTTACGTAAAATTTCATTTTACAGTCACAAACTTTGCAATTCACAATGTATCGAAGATACAGACAACAGGAAAATATTATCTAATTAAAGCTTATTCGTTGCTGAACAACTCGACGAACAATCCGAAACTTTTATTTATGTGTGGATTTTCTTTCATAATTACACGAAGATACCTGCTATTAGAGCATAAATTAGAGTATTTGAAACATCGAATTTCACTATTTTGGTTATTTACATTCGAGCCAAAGCTTATTATTACGATTACATTCACTGTAACATAAAAAATCGTTAACTTCACTCAAAAGCACATCAGTTAAAGTAATCATAAGCCACGGAATATTATGAACACGGTTTATTCGGTTTGAGCTAGAAAATATGCATAATCGGGCGGTCAGACATTATGACCTCGATTATCGACTCGACGGCTTACAGGTTTATTTTCGCGCGCTGGCACAAGAGGTTTCTACACGTTAATAAAGCCATTTTCATATAAACTGAAATTATCAAATTTTTGACTGCACAAATCCTTTAATATTTATTGTCTACGTGTTAATAGAACATTGAACATACATGTATTTAATTTATTACTAACAGTGATTACAAACACCTACACTAAAATGTAGTATGTTCATCCGTCTTTGATGAGTTTCTATTGCACATGGAAGAAAGAAAAATATACAGCACCAAATGATTTCGGTCCTTTCACATGTGTGCTTTGATGTAATTACCTATATATGAATTCAAAGTTGCTCCAAAATCAACCAGACTATTACCAAACAAGAGGCTCATGGGCCTTAGCGGTCACCTGAGTTCGGACACAGAATGAAACAAGAGGCCCAGAGGGCCTGTATCGCTCACCTGGTTTGTAATGCCAAGTAATGCTCTGAATACAAGTTCATTGTTTCTTTTCTGAAGGAATTTGAATATTTACATCTAATTCCCCTATTGGGCCCCACCCCTCCTGCCCCCAGGGGGTCAGAGCCAAAATTTATACAAGTTCTGTCCCCCTTCCCCCAAGAATGTTTGTGGACAAATTTGGTCACAATCCATGCAGAATTTTAGGACAAGTAGCGATTGATAGGATTTACCTCTAATTCCCCTATTGGGCCCCGCCCCTTCTGCACCTTAGGGGTCAGAGCCAAAATTTATACAACTTCTGTTCCCCTTCTCCCAAGGACGTTTGTGACCAAATTTGGTTAAAATCCATGCAGAACTCTTGGACAAGTAGCGATTTATAGGATTTACATCTATTTCCCCTTATGGGCCCCTCCCCTCCTTTCCCCGAGGGGGTCAAAGCCAAAATTTATACAAGTTCTGTTCCCTTTCCCCCCAGGATGTTTGTTGCCAAATTTGGTTACAATCCATGCAGAACTCTAGGACAAGTAGCGATTTATAGCATTTATCTCTGTTTCCCCTATTGGGCCCTGCACCTCCTTCCCCCAGGGGGTCAGAGCCAAATTTAGAAAAGTTCTGTTCCCCTCCCCCCAAGGATGTTTGTGGCCAAATTTGATCACAATCATGCAGAACTCTAGGACCAGTAGCGATTTATAGGATTTACCTCTATTTTCCATATTGGGCCTTGCCCCTCCTTCCCCCGGGGGGTCAGAGCCAAAATTTATACAAGTTCTGTTCCCCTCCCCCCAAGGACGTTTGTGGCCAGATTTGGTCATAATCCATGCAGAACTCTAGGACTAGTAGCGATTTTATAGGATTTGCCTCTATTTTCCCTAATGGGCCCCGCCCTTCCTGCCTCTGGGGGGTCAGAGCCAAAATTTATACAAGTTCTGTTCCCCTTCCCCCAAGGATGTTTGTGGCCAAATTTGGTTACAATCCATGCAGAACTCTAGGACAAGTAGCGATTTATAGAATTTACCTCTATTTTCCAAATTGGGCCCCGCCCCTCCTTCCCCCGGGGGGGTCAGAGCCAAAATTTATACAAGTCCTGTTCCCCTTCTCCCAAGGATGTTTGTGGCCAAATTTCGTTACAATCCATGCAGAACTCTAGGACAAGTAGCACCATCATTTGTACAATTTTGAATCCCCACCCTATAAGGATGCTACAATTGCATTATGGATGCTATTCCATGCTTAGTTTCAAAGAAGAAGTCGTTTAAAGGGAAATAGCCAAATTGACCCCTTTTGATCCGGCCCCTCAGGCCCCCAGGAGGTCAGCCCCATCATTTGTACAATTTTGAATCCCCACCCTATAAGGATGCTACCATTGCATTATGGGTACTATCCCATGCTTTCTTTCAGAGAAGAAGTCGTTTAAATGGAAAAAGCCAAATTGACCCCTTTTGGCCCCGCACCTCAGGCTCCTGGGGGGTCAGCCTCATCATTTGTACAATTTTGAATCCCCGCCCTATAAGGATGCTACAATTGCATTATGGATGCTATTCCATGCTTAGTTTCAGAGAAGAAGTCGTTAAAAGGGAAATAGCCAAATTGACCCCTTTTGACCCCGCCCCTCAGGCCCCCAGGAGGACAGCCCCATCATTTGTACAATTTTGAATCCCCACCCTATAAGGATGCTACAATTGCATTATGGATGCTATTCCATGCTTAGTTTCAGAGAAGAAGTCGTTTATATGGAAATAGCCAAATTGACCCCTTTTGACCCCGCCCCTCATGCCCCCAGGGGGTCAGCCCCATCATTTGTACAATTTTGAATCCCCACCCTATAAGGATGCTACAATTGCATTATGGATGCTATTCCATGCTTAGTTTCAGAGAAGAAGTCGTTTATATAGAAATAGCCGAATTGACCCCTTTTGACCCCGCCCCTCAGGCCCCCAGGGGGTCAGCCCCATCATTTGTACAATTTTGAATCCCCATCCTATAAGGATGCTAAAATTGCATTATGGATGCTATTCCATGCTTAGTTTCAAAGAAGAAGTCGTTTAAAGGGAAATAGCCAAATTGACCCCTTTTGATCCGGCCCCTCAGGCCCCCAGGAGGTCAGCCCCATCATTTGTACAATTTTGAATCCCCACCCTATAAGGATGCTACCATTGCATTATGGGTACTATCCCATGCTTTCTTTCAGAGAAGAAGTCGTTTAAAATGGAAAAAGCCAAATTGACCCCTTTTGGCCCCGCACCTCAGGCTCCTGGGGGGTCAGCCTCATCATTTGTACAATTTTTGCAATCCCCGCCCTATAAGGATGCTACAATTGCAGCATTATGGATGCTATTCCATGCTTAGTTTCAGAGAAGAATCGTTAAAAGGGAAATAGCCAAATTGACCCCTTTTGACCCCCGCCCCTCAGGCCCCCAGGAGGTCAGCCCCATCATTTGTACAATTTTGAATCCCCACCCTATAAGGATGCTACAATTGCATTATGGATGCTATTCCATGCTTAGTTTCAGAGAAGAAGTCGTTTATATGGAAATAGCCAAATTGACCCCTTTTACCCCGCCCCTCATGCCCCCAGGGGGTCAGCCCCATCATTTGTACAATTTTGAATCCCCACCCTATAAGGATGCTACAATTGCATTATGGATGCTATTCCATGCTTAGTTTCAGAGAAGAAGTCGTTTATATAGAAATAGCCGAATTGACCCCTTTTGACCCCGCCCCTCAGGCCCCCAGGGGTCAGCCCCATCATTTGTACAAATTTTGAATCCCCATCCTATAAGGATGCTAAAATTGCATTATGGATGCTATTCCATGCTTAGTTTCAGAGAAGAAATCGTTTAAAGGGAAATAGCCAAATTGACCCCTTTTGACCCGCGCCCTCAGGCCCCCAGGGGGTCAGCCCCATCATTTGTACAATTTTGAATCCCCACCCTATAAAGATGCTACAATTGCATTATGGATGCTATTCCGTGCTTAGGTTCAGAGAAGAAATCGTTTATATGGAAATAGCCAAATTGACCACTTTTGGCCCCGCCCCTCAGGCCCCTGGAGGGTCAGCCCCATCATTTGTACAATTTTCAGTTAGTAGCCCATAAGGATGCTAGCAGTCAAATTTTGTTGAAATCCGACCAGCGGTTATGGAGAAGAAGTCGGACCAGGTGAGCTTAATAATGCTCAACAAGAGGCCCAAGACGGGCCCTAACGGTCATCTGACTATCTTGCAATTAGCTGTATTGTAAAATAATTTAGATATGGTGTCATGGTAGCCATCTTCAATCTGGATCAACCAGAGATATAAACAACACTTTGACAAGATCATATCAGTCGCATTTCATGTTTCAAGTTTCAGGTAAATTGCACTGGTAGAACTTGAGAAGAAGTTCAAAATGTGTTTTCAAGATGGCATCTGTGGCAGCCATCTTGGATCATCTGTGGCAGCCATCTTGGATTTTGGATCGACATAACATATAACAACACTGACTAGGTCGGGACCATGTCACCTGCATTTCATGCAGGTTTCAGCTTAATCACACTGGTAGAACTTGAGAAGAATTTCAAAATTCAAGATTTTGGAATATTTGACTCTCGTGACCTTGAAAGTAGGTCAAGGTCATTAATTTCCACAACTTTGATAGCCCTTTATCTCAGCATGCTATTGACTAAATATGAATACCCTGGACCTTTCGGCTAATTAAAAGGTGTAGTTAAAAGATTTTAGCTTAATTGACCACTGTGACCTTGAAAAAAGGTCAATGTCCATTCATTTTTAAAACTATGGTAACCTTTCATCCCAGCATGCCACAAGCAAAATATGAGTATCCTGGACTTTTGGGTTTTAGTTAACAAAAATCGTTCAAAGAATTTAGCCTATTTGACCCCTGTGACCTTGAAAGAACGTCAAGGTCATCAATTTTCACAAACTTTGGTAGCCCTTCATCCCAGCAATTGCTACAGGCAAAATAATGAGTACCTTTGAACCTTTCGGTTAGTTAGAAAAAGTCATTAAAAGATTTTAGTCTATTTGACTCCCATGAACATGACCTTGAAAGGTAGGTCAGGTCATAAATTTTCACAAATTTGGTAGCCCTTCATCCCAGCATGCTACAGGCCAAATATGAGTACCCTGGACCTTTTGGTTAGTTAGAAGAAGTCGTTCAAAGATTTTAGCCTATTTGACCCCGGTGACCTTGACAATACCGGTCAAGGTCATTATTTTTTCACAACTTTTGTAGCCCTTCATCCCAGCATGCTACAGGCCAAATATGAGTACCCTGGATCTTTTGGTTAGTTAGAAGAAGTCGTTCAAAGATTTTAGCCTATTTGACCCCGGTGACCTTGAAAGTAGGTCAAGGTCATTTATTTTCACAACTTTGGTAGCCCTTCATCCCAGCATGCTACAGGCCAAATATGAGTACCCTGGACCTTTTGGGTTAGTTAGAAGAAGTCGTTCAAAGATTTTAGCCTATTTGACCCCGTGACCTTGACAATACGTCAAGGTCATCAATTTTCACAACTTTGGTAGCCCTTCATCCCAGCATGCTACAGGCCAAATATGAGTACCCTGGACCTTTTGGTTAGTTAGAAGAAGTCGTTCAAAGATTTTAAGCAAATTTGACCCCCTGTGAAATTGAAAGTAAGTCAAGGTCATTATTTTTCACCAACTTTTGATAAGCCCTTCATCCCAGCAATGCTAACAGGCCAATATGAGTACCCTGGACCTTTTGGTTAGTTAGAAGAAGTCGTTTCAAAGATTTTAGCCTATTTGACCCCGTGTGACCTTGACAATACGGTCAAGGTCATTAATTTTCACAACTTTTAGTAGCCCTTCATGCCCCAGCATGCTACAGGCCAAATATGAGTACCCCTGGGATCTTTTGGTTAGTTAGAAGAAGTCGTTCAAAGTATATATAGTACCTATAATGACCCTATCGATTTGAAAAGTACCGGTCAAGGTCATTTATTTTTCACAACTTTGGTACCCTTCATCCCAGCATCCTACAGGCCAAATATGAGTACCACTGGGATCATTTGGGTTAGTTTAGAAGAAGTCGTTCAAGTGATACTTTAGCTCTATTTGAACCCCCGGTGACCTTGACAATTACGTCAAGGTCCATTAAGTTTCACAACTTTTGTAGCCCTTCATCCACGCAGTGCTACAGTTCAAATATGAGTAACCCTGGAACTTTTGGTTAGTTTAGAAGAAGTCGTTCAAAGATTTTAAGGCAAATTTGACCCCTGTGAAATTGAAAGTAAGTCAAGGTCATTTATTTTCACAACTTTGATAGCCCTTCCATCCCAGTTTGCTACAGGCCAAATATGTGTACCCTGGGACCATTGGTTAGGGCTAGAAGAAGTTCGTATTCAAAGATTTTAGGCCTATTTGACCCCCCGGTGACCTAGACAATACGGGTCAAGGTCATTAATTTTCACAACTTTAGTAGCCCTTCATCCCAGCATGCTACAGCCAAATATGAAAGTATTCCCTGGATCATTTTGTTAAGTTAGAAGAAGTCGTTCAAACGATTTTAGCCTATTTTGACCCCCGTGTGACCTTGACAATACGTCTAAGGTCATTAAGTTTTTCACAACTTTTGTAGCCCTTCATCACAGCAGTTGCTTACAGATTCAAATATGAGTATACCCTAGACCTTCTTTTTGTTAGTTAGAAGAAGTCGTTCAAAGATTTAAGCCAATTTGACCCCTGAGACCTTGAAAGTTAAGTACAAAGCTCATCAATTTTCACAACTTTGATAGCCCCTTCATCCCCAGAATGCTACAGGCTAAATTATGAGTACCCTGGACCTTTCGGTTAGTTAGAAAGAAGTCGTTCTCAAAAGAGATTTTAGCCTATTTGACCCCCCGGTGACCTTGGCAATATGTCAAGGTCATTAATTTTTCACAACATTTGGTAGCCTTCATCCCAGGCATGCTACAGGCACAAATATGAGTACCCTGACTTTTGGTTTAGTTTGAAGAAGTCGGTTCATAGATTTTAGCCTATTTGACCCCCGGTGGGACACGGGTCATTGTCATTAAATATTTCACAACTTTGGTAGCCCTTCATTCCCAGCATGCTACAGGCCAAATATGAGTACCCCCTGGACATTTTGGTTAGTTAGAAGAAGTCGTTCACAGATTTTAGCCTATTTGACCCCCGGTGACCTTGACAATACGGTCCAAGGTCATTCACAATTTTTCACAACTTTAGTAGCCCTTCATCCAGCATGCTACAGGCCAAATTGAGAGTACCTGGATCCTTTTGGTTAGTTAGAAGAAGTCGTGTTCAAAGATTTAAGCCAATTTGACCCCGGTGACCTTGACAATACGTCAAGGTCATTAAGTGTTCACAACTTTTTGTAGCCCCTCATCACAGCATGCTACAGTTCAAAGTATGAGTACCCCTGGACCTTTTGGTTAGCTAGAAGAAGTTGTTTCAAAGATTTTAAGCCAATTTGACTCCCCTGTGAGCCTTGACAGTCTAGGTCAAGCTCAGTCAATTTTCACAATTTGGTAGTCCTTCATCCCAGCATGCTACAGGGCCAAGTATGAGTACCCTGGACCTTTTGGTTAGTTAGAAGAAGTCGTTCAAAGATTTGTAGCCCTATTTGACCCCCGGTGACCTTGACAATATGTTCAAGGTCATTAATTTTCACAACTGTTGGTAGCTCTTCATCCCAGCATGCTACATGCCAAATATGAGTACCCTGGACCTTTTGGTTAGTTAAAAGAAGTCGTTCAAAGATTTTAGCCTATTTGACCCCTGTGACCTTGAAAGTAAGTCAAGGTCATTTATTTTCATAACTTTGATAGCCCTTCATCCCAGTATGCTACAGGCCAAATATGAGTACTTTGGGCCTTATGGTTATTGAGAAGAAGTTGTTTGAATGAAAAGTTTACGCACGGCGGACAGCGGACGGCGGACGACGACAGACGGTGCATGATGACTATAGGTCATCCTGACCCTTTGGGTCAGATGACCTAAAAATGTGTTTTCCCTATATAAACTATAGTAAACTTGACCCCCCTTCCCAGGGGGGAACGTGAGACCCCAGGGTCATATAATTCACAATTTTTGTAAAGGACCTCAAGACCTTTCAATCTATGAAGAGTATTTGATTCTACCATTTCTGGAATTTCAGAAGATTTTTGAAGTTTTAGCCTATTTGTCACCTTTTGGCCCCACCTCTCAGGCTCCTTGGGGTCAGTCGTGGAAAAATTGTTAATAGGATTCAATGGCCTTCTCATACTGATAATTCTGACAACATTTGACTTATTTCCTATTACAAATGACCAAATAATGCTCCAAAATGTCTTTTCCCTGTATAAACTATAGTAAACTTGACCCCCTCCCCAGGGGGGAACGTAAGACCCCAGGGTCATATAATTCATAATTTTTGTAAAGGACCTCAAGACCTATTAATCTATAAAGAGTATTTGATTCTACCATTTCTGGAATTTCAGAAGAAGATTTTTGAAGTTTTAGACTATTTGGCCCCTTTTGGCCCCACCCCTACAGCCCCTGGGCGTCAGTCGTGGAAAAATTGTTAATAGGATTCAATATCCATCTCATACTGATAACTCTGACAACATTTGACTTATTTCCTATTACAAATGACCAAATAATGCTCAAAAATGTCTTTTCCCTGTATAAACTATAGTAAACTTTACCCCCTCCCAAGGGGGGAACGTGTGACTCCAGGGTCATATAATTCACAATTTTTGTAAAGGACCTCAAGACGTTTCAATCTATGAAGAGTATTTGATTCTACCATTTCTGGAATTTCAGAAGAAGATTTTTGAAGTTTTAGCCTATTTGACCCCTTTTGGCCCCACCCCTCAGGCCCTGGGGGTCAGTCGTGGAAAAATTGTAAATAGGATTCAATATCCATCTCATACTGATAATTCTGACAACATTTGACTTATTTCCTATTACAAATGACCAAATAATGCTCAAAAATGTATTTTCCCTATATAAACTATAGCAAACTTGACCCCCTCCCTAGGGGGGAACGTGAGACCCCAGGGTCATGTAATTCACAATTTTTGTAAAGGACCTCAAGACCTTTCAATCTATGAAGAGTATTTGATTCTACCATTTCTGGAATTTCAGAAGAAGATTTTTGAAGTTTTAGACTATTTAGCCCCTTTTGGCCCCACCCCTCAGGCCCCTGGGGGTCAGTCGTGGAAAAATTGTTAATAGGATTCAATGGCCTTCTCATACTGATAATTCTGACAACATTTGACTTATTTCCTATTACAAATGACCAAATAATGCTCAAAAATGTCTTTTCCCTGTATAAACTATAGTAAACTTGAGGTCCCTGGAGGGCTGGGACCTTATAATTCACAATTTTGATTCAGTAGTTTTTGGAGAAGAAGTCGAAAAAAGTAAATTGTTTTATCGCCATACGAATACACGGACGACGCACGACGGACGACGCACGACGACGGACAAAAGACCATTAGAAATAGGTCACTTTTGTTACATGCTCACCCTGCGGATAATGTATGAGCTGCAGATTCAATGTCATTGCATTATCCATTATATATTAAGCACATGCATGTATTTCAAGTAAACCCCATGCAAATGCAATAAAAAGATCAATGATAAAGTACCCTTCCACTTCCATTTATTCTATAGCTATATTTCTTCTGTATTTCATCCCCCACCCAAGTTACAACTTCCCAACCTCATGATTCTTCTCTCTTTCAGTCACCACCCTCCCCCCCCCCCCCCCCCCCCCACACACACACACACACTTGATTGTCATGTTATTTTCAGGTTCATCTGTTTATTCCCAAAAACCAAAAAAGGGCATATACACTGTGTACTCTCAAAGGAGGGGACCATTTCATTGATAAATGGAATTTACTATTTTCATCCTAATTTTGAAATTTTCAATTTAATTATTAATTACATGTACATGATATTGGACTATTAAAACAGTATAGAACCCCTCGGCTACAGACAAAGTACTGTAGCACACATTTCTCTTAGTTAATTACTTTCCTTCAAACTCAATCATCTTTCTCTCCAGAGCACAAAAAAGAACATGAAACAACAGAAAAGGAAAGTAATATACATGTACCGTAAAAAACTCATGTAACTTGCACACCACTGTACTTTGCTCAGTTACTTTTTTGGGATGAAAATGCTGAAAAAAACTCTACTATCTGTAAATTTTGCGTATCAAATTTTTTTAGGGAAAACGATGTCCAGGGAGCCAAAAAATTGATGTATAAATGTAGCAATTTCAATGCAAAACATTGCCAATAAATGCTTGACAACTTGCACAATCAAGTGTTGTATGAAGAAGAAATAATATACTAAAATTGCATTGTGTTTTTTTTTCTTTTATTGGCCATAGTAACATGAAACTGTGTGTAAAATATCTTGTAGATGTCCAAAACATCGGTGGTCCCCCGCACTCCGTTCACATGTCAAAGTCTTGAGATATTACACATGAATAGTTATCAGAAATATTTGAAAAGATCATAATCTAGTTACTTAAAATTATAGCAAGTATGCGATGACTTTTGGAAGGCCAAAGAACGCATTTAGACTTGGTTTCCTTTGCCCGACAATTCACTTTGATTAGCAGCTGTATTAACAGGTGTGTAGAAGACAGAAATAACTTACTTTTTGTGTCTGTACTGTTCAATCACATGAACGGATTTAGGGTGAAAATAAGTCCTCAGGTAGTCTGACCACACAGCTACAGAGTCGTCAAGGTTGTAGAATGTTTTACCTGTCGGAGCATCAGTTGTATGTGTGGCACCTTATCTGTATGTCAGATAAAGCAAACATTGTATCGTAATCATAACAATATTCTAGGCCATCTACAAAACAGAATCAATGACGCCCACCATTGAATGGATCAGTCAACTGGAAGAGGGATCAATGTACACAAAGTTTTCTCTTCCTTTCCCTATCTATATTCAAATCAATCAATTTTAAACTTAATTCCAAAATGTCAGTAACAAACTTCAGATTAGAGACATATTTCTTATAAATTGATATTTTATACAAAAAAATGCAAACAAACTATCAAAATCCAAGTCTGTAAGCAATGAATTTTACTGATCAAGCAAATATAGCCAAAGTACACGACTAGGTTTGATGGGTAACTGGTATATAGCCAAAGTACATGACTAGGTTTGATGGGTAACTGGTATATAGTCAAAGTACATGACTAGGTTTGATGGGTAACTGGTATATAGTCAAAGTACATGACTAGGTTTGATGGGTAATTGGTATATAGCCAAAGTACACGACTAGGTTTGATGGGTAACTGGTATATAGCCAAAGTACACGACTAGGTTTGATGAGTAACTGGTATATAGCCAAAGTACACGACTAGGTTTGATGGGTAACTGGTATATAGTCAAAGTACATGACTAGGTTTGATGGGTAATTGGTATATAGTCAAAGTACATGACTAGGTTTGATGGGTAACTGGTATATAGTCAAAGGTACACGACTAGGTTTGATGGGTAACTGGTATATAGCCAAAGTACACGACTAGGGTTTGATGGGTAACTGGTATATAGTCAAAGTACATGACTAGGTTTCAAGGGTAACTGGTATATAGTCAAAGTACAAGACTAGGTTTCAAGGGTAACTGGTATATAGCCAAAGTACATGACTAGGTTTTGATGGGTAACTGGTATATAGTCAAAGTACATGACTAGGTTTCAATGGGTAACTGGTATATAGTCAAAAGTACATGACTAGGTTTGATGGGTAATTGGTATATAGCCAAAGAACACGACTAGGTTTGATGGGTAACTGGTATATAGCCAAAGTACACGACTAGGTTTGGATGAGTAACTGGTGGGAAAAGGTATATAGCCAAAGTACACGACTAGGTTTGATGGGTAACTGGTAATATAGTCAAAGTACATGACTAGGTTTGATGGGTAAATGGTGGTATACATGACTAGGTTTGATAAGCCATAGTAGTACACGACTAGGTTTGATGGGTAATTGGTCAAAATAGCCAAAGTACATGACTAGGTTTAGATGGGTAACTGGTATATAGCCAAAGTACATGACTAGGTTTGATGGGTAACTGGTATATAGTCAAAGTACATGACTAGGTTTGATGGGTAACTGGTATATAGTCAAAGTACAAGATGACTAGGTTTGATGGGTAACTGGTATATTAGCCAAAGTACACGGAACTAGGTTTGATGGGTAACTGGTATATTAGTCCAA